>NC_092645.1:22405237-22705237 GCF_039555335.1 Amphiura filiformis
AAAAAAAAAAAATACCTTTTTAGGGTGTAATATAGAAACGGTGCCCAAAATATCTGGTCCAAAATCACTTGCCCCCCCCCCCCTTTTGACCTGCCAAAAATCGCTTGACCCCCCTTTCAACCTGCCAAAAAATGCTTGCCCCCCCTTTTGGCCTGCCAAAAATCTTTGCCCCCCTATAATTCACCCCGAGGGGTACACATAATTATTGCACCACCCCTAAGTGATAGCCGAGAATGTGATCATAAATTTAATGTACACATTCCTACAGAACAGTGGTTTCATTTATAAACTCTTGAGCACCAACATTGAGTGAAAAATATGTCAGGTACTTTTAATTGGTAAATTTATAAAAAAAACCAAGTAGGCCTAATGCAAAATAATTTACACAAAACAACAGTATAGGCCTACTCATTTTAGGAATATCCAGCAGGATAGTTGGTTTCAGTTTGTTTGCTACTACATGTACTAATATTAAAAAATTAAAAAAAAGTAAGATAAAAAGAGTTTTGTAATGTGCAAATATAAATCATCACAGAGAAAACTGAAACAAAACCCTGATAATGTGGGATACACATACTGGTATTGACCTTGTCTTCTTGGCAGAGAAACATGATCTGTAAGCTCTAAATTCCCAATGCTACTGAAATTGGAGCAATTAGGAGCTCTGTCAAAATACAATTTTGGTGATCCCCATCCAACTTCTTTGACCATGAGATGACAAACATTTTGTACTAAGCACCAATTGGGTGATTATGGATCTCATATTGGTCAAATTCATTCTCAAATTGGGTCTCAATTCTATCTAATTTGAGACAATTTTCAAAATGAGATCCATTTTCAAAAATGAGATAGTTCTGTACAACAGTGTTTTATTTTGTTGAACAAGCTTTATTTTGTTCCAAAATCCATGTTTATTTCATTGCCATTTTTGACGTATTGAGCTCAATGCAAAAGCGGTGACAATGCAAACTCCAAAACTTTCGCATAGCACAAGCGCTTGATGTACGATCACTTTGACTGTGATTTACGCATGCGTATCAAGCATTTTTAAGCGTGTTTGACAGTTTTTAAATTCAAGATGGCGAATTTCACTTAAGATACGCAATTTATTTTTCTTTATCTTTCTCCGATAATTTTTAGATTGTTTTTTGACACAAAAACTTCGAAGCGTACAAGGGAGGTTTTAATTTGTGTTTGTGTTTTAATGTGTTGCAGATTTTCTGCGAAAAAAGCAGAATTACGACGAAAAGCAGAAAAGGCAGTTTTCATAAAAAGAGAATAAAAAAACATCAAAATCCCACAAAAAATGAAAATATTGAACAATGTTATCAATAAAATGATATAAATATTAAAATCCGCTTCAAAATGTAACATTTTAAAAGTTTGTTTATACATGTACCGTAAAATGTGGACTGTACATCAGACCAAAATTGTAAAATTAAGCTTTTTGTGAGCAAAGTAAAAATTTTGAAAATTGCAAAATTTACAAAGCAGAAGAAAGCAGAATTTGACATTTATAAAGAAGAAAAAATAAACACCTTGAAGTAATCAAGTTTTCCAGTGCTGTACTGCTGTAATAATCTGATGTGTTAGCTAATTGCTATCATCAAGTTTCATTTTTTTTGGTAAATAACAATGCGTTAGCTAATTGCTTTTGTCAATTTTGGAAGCCCAAATACTGATTTTGCATGAAAATAATTAATCGGTTCATATTACATCGGCAAATGAAGGGATTTTCCCTTGATTCCGACTTAGATCAGATAATCGGACCCATTCTGAAACGTTGGTTCTTCTCTAGCCACCACCCTGATACAGACCACAAAGAGGATTTCTATTTAAAACATTTTAAATTATCTTCTTTTATTTCCAGATTTCAGCAAACCATGTTTTAGCAAGCATAGATCTGTAAAAGCTGCATAATGGAGGAGTCTCAGGATGAAGAAGAGCCTCAAGCGACCCATCTCTGGTGTATCAATACACCGGAGAAAGTTGCCAAGATCTTGGTGGACTACTGCCATGACAAGGGGATGAAAGAGGACTCATCAGAGAGAGCACATCGGGATGACAACTACTGGGATGAAGCGGAGGAGCATTTGAGCTGGTGTGCAGAGTGCTTGGAGCATTATTATGAAGGGAGAAATATGCTGATAGAAAAAGAGGAGAGATATAATATGGTAGGTTTCTGCTGATTGGTTACAAGAAGACTTATTATTTTTTATTAATTTTTAAAAGCCAATCACCACCTTGATTAGAATGGTGGTAGAGGCTTAAAACCTCATGAATACTGGCTGGTTACAAGGATAATCAGGTGCGGATCCAGAGGGGGGGCGGAGGGGGGGGGGCGCCCTGTAAAAATAAAAAGTAGGAAAGATGGGCGACGCCCCGTGAAAAACGGAAAGGAGAGAAAGAAAAAGGAGAAAAAGAGAAGAGAAAAGCGAGAAAAAGAGAAGAGCAAGGTTAAATTACGCATACTTGAGTAGGCCCGTGCCTAAAAACTGCACAGTCGGGTCGATCAAAGGCCTCGAATAGGCCTACGCCTGTGATTATTTTAGGCTTTGCATGAAGGCAGGTCCTCGGCCCAAAAGCACGTGAAAATCATAGCACTGCGAGCCCGCTGATATAAAGCTCTGATAGGCCTATGCAGGGCCCGTCCAGTATTAACCTGGTATTAACACGGATCAAAGCTGACATCAATCCATGCATGCTGTAGGCCTAATTGTGTGTCTCAAGTCTTTCAAAGTGTCAGCATGGTCAGTGGACCAGTGTAACATTTAAAATTTAGCAAATTGAGTTCGGGCCCTTTTTTGTTTAAAGCAATGATATATATGGTGTAAAAATGAAGCACCAAATGGCTTCAAGTGGACTTTCATTTTGCAAATTTCCCCCCTCAGACACCCCTACGTATGCGTAAACAACTAGCCGTTTTCGCTTTTATTTTGGACACCCGTACACTTTAGGCCTATATTGTTTTAAGTAATAACTTGAATGATTAGGCCTACAGTAATAGTGAATAATGGTCCACGAATGGCTTTGATTGGGCCTTCATTTTCACGTTCCGAACTTTATCTGACTAAAATTTTACACAATAATAGTGCAGTGTCAAAATCGTCCACCAAATGGCTTCAATTGGTCCTTCATTTTGCCAAATTTTCCAACTTCGGAGGGGGAATATCCCCCCTCAGACACCCCCTGCGTATATGTATAAAGAAGTTACCCTTTTCGTTATGCTTTGGATACCCGGAACTTTATGTTTAAAGCAATTGAATTTATACAGTAATATTGAAAACTTATCCACGAATGGGAAATAAGCTCTCATGTTCATCCACAAATTTTCCGCTCTTTCAAACTCATATTTTACACAATAATAGTGTCAAAATGGTCCCAGAAATGGCTTCAATTAGGTCTTCATTTTGCAAAAGTTTCTCACTTCTCAGGGGGGCATATCCCCCCTCAGACACCCCCCTGCGTCGCGCTAGCAATTGGAGTTTATAGAATAATATTGAAAACTTGTCCATGGGGAATGAGCCGTCATGGTCATTTCACAAGTTTTCTGCTCTTTCAAACTCAAATTTTACACAATAATAGTGTGAAAATGGTCCGCAAAATGGCTTCAATTAGGTCTTCATTTTGCAAAAGTTTCTCACTTCTGAGGGGGCACATCCCCATCAGACACCCCTCGTCACGCAGAGTGCGACACGATGACCGCTTTGCGCCATTGGTTCATCACCCTCTACCAATCTCATCCCTATTTTGCGCCCCCCGTATTTTTGGGTCTCTGGATCCGCGGCTGATAATGTTATTATTTATTGAGCCAATCAGCAACATGGTAAGAATGGTGATAGGGCTGAAGCTGATTAACCCCACGAGTACAACCTGCTGATTGGTTACAAGAACACTGTTATGATTTATTGAGCCAATCAGCAACATGGCCAGTAGGGCTGAAGATGATTTCCCATAAGTACTACCTGCTGATTGGTTATAGAAGACTATTATGAGTCAATCAGCAACCTGGTATATATAAGGTCTGCACGATTAACTTTGCATGCCCGATTCAATACCACAACCAGCAAAATATGCTACTACATCACTATAGTGGCGTAGCCAGCACTTTTTCAGAGGGGGGGGGGGGGCAAGACAAATTTTAAGGGTGGCACCATTTAACGACAAAATCAGTCAATGTTACAAATGCGCGAGAAGCGCGCGGACAATTTTACCATATTGAAGCTAAACTGGTGAAATATGGTACAGAAAGTGAATAAATTTGCGCGAAGCGCACAAAAATTGGCACTTTTTAGGTTAAAATGGCAAAATATAATGTAAACTTGGTCAGAAACAAAAAAAATGTCGGGCAGTCGCCATCCCACGGGGGCAAGAGGAGGGCAAGACTTTTCACAATCAAACTTCAAAGCTATGTACTGTACTGAATAGAAGGATGACAAGTGTATGTTGTCATACCAAAAATACTTTGTCATTGTTCTTTGCTACATCATGAGCCCTCATATTGAGCACTATTTTTGTGCCTATAGTCTTACCATGTTCAGCTAGTGCAAATATTAATTCTTATTCAATGGGTGTGTCTTGTAAAGAATTCACGTAATTTGATTCGTTTTCAGGTGTATAATATCTCACAATAGTTGATAGTGATAGTAGTCAAGGCGCGCGCCGCCACGCAACGGCGGCATGCTTGTTGCTCCTCAATGATCACACGATAATGCGTTCGCGTATTACACATGCGAGAACTAAGAACACGATTCGGCGGCTTAGATGTTTGTGATGGTTTCGTTCATTTAAAACAACGGGGATGTCCTTACAAAAGTAACTTTATTTTTTTTCTGAAAAAAGGCAGTTTTCCTCGCAAAAATTACATTAAAACTGAATAAGAATGAGAATAAAAGATAGGATTTTGTCTATTGCCTATCCAATATCGTGTCATACAAAAAATGTAATGGATGGGGTGGCCAATATTTTTATCGTAGTGTGCGCCGGCATCCACTACTCAAAATAATGGCCAGCCCATCCATTATGACACGATATTGGATAGGCAAAAGACAAAATCCTATCTTTTATTCTCTAATTAAATAAATCACTACAAGTTAATATCTATGTGGTGCAAAACTAAATGTGGATTTTATTTCCTTTTCCGCTTTTCTGTTGTAACATACAGTGATATTTTTCAGTGTATCAATTTCATGCCAGTTTACGAGAATCAAAAACCTTCCAAGTCACATCACTTATTGCATAATTCAATGAAAGAAGTTGATTCTTGCAACAAATGTTTCGAGAATCGTTACGAGAATCAATTCTGCGATTCTTGTCGAATTTGAGGCCCTGTTTTTCAGCAAACTAGTAAAAAGTCTACACATAGTAATGAAATGGCATGAAATGATTATAGGTTAATAACTGCGCATTAGTTATTTGGAGGGTATTGTGAATGAAAAATCTAAACATTTTGCCTTTGGAACCGAGGAATATTCCGAGGTCCAAAGCAAAATGTTTAGATTTTTCACAATGTGCGACATATAACTGATGCAAAGTTATTTAACTGAATTGATAACCGTCATTTTTAACTCATCACTCAACCAAATCTCAAGATTTTATTCTCCGAAATTTGTTTAAGTAAACAATTTTGATCAAAACTTATATTTCGCCCTTCAAAAAGTCGAACAGGCTAAAACGGACTTACCAATTACAGCACTGCGCAATCACGCCATGTGCAAATATGGTAGTTATGAGTGTGAAGTGTTCGGCGCAACAGATGCTCACGCTAGCGAAAGTCATTGTACCGCCGCAAAGCACACGCGGAGGTCATTGATGGATATCAATAACCTCCGCGCCGGTGTGCGTATATCATCTAAAGAGCAATGTGATTGGGACGCACATATGGCGTAATACGCGGAGGTTATGAATACTTTGTACAGCATAAAGCACTGATAATATAATAACTTTTATTCCCATCTTTGCACAGATATTAAACCAGAGAGAAGTGATACGTCTACAAAGTTGGATTCGGCGTTATCTGTCAGAGAGACAAAGCGAGTCATCCAGTCATCTGATATCGTTTATGGACTCAAACTCAAGCGACTCAACAGAAGGGGTCCAGCAACCTATAGCGGAGATACTCCAGCATCCCAAACTATTATGGGATGGTGATCTAAGTAAGATCAAAAGGTGGTTCAAACTGACCCAAAATATTCACCAAACCAAAATTAACTTTAAAAATGCAGAGCATTGAGTGATAAGGTCTGATAATGGCATAGTCTCAAAAAAAGTTTCATACAAGTGGCAATGTCACTATGAATTTTGGAATTGTGGGGAAGGATCAAGTAGCCAAATGGGCTATTCCAGATGAAATCCATGTACATTACACCCTCTATGGAGGACATAAGGCCCCGTATCCATAGGCTGTTCCCTTGTGGCGTGTGTCCTTGTTCCGTGTTCACTTGTTCCCATGTGACCTGCCACGCAGACAACCTATGGATATGGCCACTAAGCAAAACAAAGGTTCGTTGTCTGTGTGGCAGGTCAAATGGGAACAAGTGTACACGGAACAAGGGCACACGCCACAAGGGAACAGCCTATGGATACGGTGCCTAAGGCGCTCGCCTAACTGATGAGAGCCTTAAGCCCCATTTGAAATTCACACTCCCTGTGTGGAAGATTAAGGTCATGTCTTCCATAAGGGGGTGGATGGATTTAAACTGAAATAGCCCAATGATTGTCATAAATTGTTACTACAGTTTGATCAGCTCGTAATCGGCGAGCCTTATAACAACACAGATTAATATCCATATATTTTATTTTCAGAATTGCCTTGTGGCATCTCGCCAGAAGCATCACAAACTATTAATTGAAGTTCTATACTTTCTTTAACATGCAAAATATAGACCATACAGGTCAACTATATCACTTATGGTCTATTTTTCGGCGTAGTGATAACAGCCTAACAATTCCCGCCGGTTACGAGCTGATCAAAGTATACGATATTGTTGCAGGTGATATTATGTCTATATGGCCATGTGTCTTGAACTCGCCCCATTTTGCGTTGCGCAGCCTTTTTGAGCTTATTTACGCCTTCCGAGGTTTAAGTTGACATAAAATGTTAAATATGCACTCCACCCCATACAAACTATACATTTCCTGAAAGGAAATTGCATGAGGAATCCAAATATGCCATTTAACAAATTGTAGGGGGTATTGTTAAGTTGTCCCGACTGAAATTGTCAGCTAAAATTTTACTTTTTCATTTGTTATCTTTCAAGCCATATTTTTTTAACCTCTGCCCCTATCTTTAATTGCTCATCATATTTTCCTTCAGATAATGTATACTTGTATAGGGGTAGGGCATATATACCTATTTTCTTACTTTTTCGGAAAATGACCTTTAATGACCTTTGTCCTGTGACCTTTGACCCCGCCTTTGACCTAAAACATAGCTTACCTCTTTACTTATGGACACTTGGGTCCAAGTTACATGGAAATGGGTCTTTTAATTTGTAAATGGGAGCAATTAAAAAAATATAACGGCAATGCTCATGATGCTGTCTCCTCCATAGGATTTGTACAGCCCACTTCCTCAGCAACCGCTTCCTCAGCCACCGCCACCCTGAATATTCCAAAAACAAATGGACATATCTCCAACACCCTAAAACGCACATTCATGAATTTCGTACAGCATGTAGTATGGAGTTTCAGCTTTAAATTGACACCCAACCTATGTCTGTAGTACATGTGGTTGTCAAGTTATAAACATTTTTGGCGGAAGGATCTGGAAAAATGCAACGCCACCACCCTTTTTGGGTGGCGAGTTCAAAACACATGGCCATATACTCTTAAAACCTTTTTCCCTTGCCTACAAAAATATGTGTTTTCCTTTCTACAAGTATTTTTTTCCTTTTCCCATCAGACGCTGACTTTGAGAACTTTGCTGAATTTGAATGCTCTTCAGGTATTTTGATTGGCTATTCTGCTGACATAGCAGCCAATCAGATGCCAGGAATTTTCCTTTTACTCATACATCCAAATCAGATGGTAAGTAGATAGGCTGTAGCCAGGAATTATTGTGGGGAGAGCAGATTTTTGATAAAGTGGACCTTTTTTTTTGGTGGATTTTTGAAAATAAAAATGCATCGGCGGGGGAGGGGGGCACTGCACAAATTGTTGGAGATTGTGAGATTTTGAGATGTAGGGTGGATTTGAGGGCATTCATTGGACTGTGCTGAAAAGGGAGGGGTGGTATGTTCCCCCTTTACTCCTCCCCTGACCTATGTTAGATATTTTGTATTTTGAATTGTAAAGGACCACATTGTTGTTACGACTCTGCAATTAGCAAATTTACACAAACTACACTGCAAAGTTCACAAAATACTACAAAATTTACTAGGTATAAAAGTTGTTCAGTTGGCATAAACTGACCACCCTTATTTAACAAAAGGTTGCAGTGTACCAATGATTACCTGCACCTAATATTTTTATGTTTTAAAGAAAAAAAAATTCTTTTTGAAAACAGCTGCCTCGTCATGCTAACGTTACTGACTCGCCAAGGAAAGAAAGAAAAATGATAAAGCACAAAGTGAAATGATGACCGGCTCCCACGAAATGAGCATTAAATTGCAAGTTTATTTTATTTTTTATTTTACAAATTCGGCTAAAATACATAAAAAAGCAAAGTAAAATTTCACAATACATACATAAGAAAACAAAAGTAAAATAGACCCAGTGGGCTAGCCAGGAAGAGTCAGAAGCATCAAGACACTGTCACCAAGAGGTGTGACTCCTCCAACCCATTGGGGCACATTTGGGAGTTTGAAGACGTTGCAACTGTTGAGTTGATGTTCTTTGTTTGAACACACCTGTATTGGCAGTGTCCTTTATGAATGGGAATATAATATTCTGTATTCTAGATCTGTATTTAAATCTGTCCCCATTTACAAAGGACATACCCTGAGAGTACATAACTAAGAGAGGCGCCACATCGATCGCTCAAGTGAGGACAGCGTGAGCTCGATACCTGTATAAGAGTCTGTTCGTCACGCCACAAATCCTGAAAGGTGATTATGAATATTTAATTATATGAATGAGCTAAATGTGACGTAGCTACGAAAAGGCGATGTTATTGGATGTATGTGGTTCATTGGGCGGAGCCATTATGCCATTACGCTGTTGTTGTGCAGACGTCACGTTCTGCGAACGATACAAAAAGGTGACTAATAGAAATATATTACGGCTCTTGGCAGCAGACAGATTGCGCTGTTCTCTGACCCTGAGTGTTTGTCACATAGACATACCGTGACCTGGGAAACATGTACAAAGCAGGCTGGGGATGCGACTGTGCCACAGGTTTTTGTCTTCGGAATCGGTATAGGCAATTTGTACAGAGTGCCGCTAGCCTGACATACCACTGCCAATACATGTGTCTTCAAACAAAGAACATCAATTCAACAATTGTGTCTCTATAAACTTCCAGCTTGCAATTTTATGTTCATTTCATGGGACAGGTCACAATAATTATGTTTTCATACTCGTAATACATTGTACAATCCATTTGTCCTACATATACAGGTACGGCGCTGGGCTAGCCAAATGCTTCATAGAGCAACACAACCCATCACACAAGACGCGTATGATGGTGTGAGTGAAGTCATCGCATGGATGTTATCAATAGTAGAGTATGGTCTACTGGATAACTATAAAGTTGATGAAGCTACGTGGGATGTGTATGGAGACGCGGTACTGCCTAGAGATTTAGTGTGTGTTCAAACTCCTCATGATTACTGGAAAGGTAGGGATTAATGATTAATAAAAAGCATTGTTTTCCCTGTAAGGCCAAAAAAATAAAACTTGTTTGCTTGTCCATAGATCACTTTCAGATGTTGGGTCGGTCGGTCGCGATTTTTTTTTTTTATTACATCTTTTTTTTTTTCATGTACCAAAAGTATAATGTGAAATACTATATGTAAACAGTGTTGCCAGTCTTCAGGAAATATCCTGATTTCAGGAAATTTTATCCTGTACAAATGTATGGGCAAAGTACATTTTTCAGGAAATTTGTTGCCATTTCAGGATTTTTGACAACACTGACTGGCATCTCTGTGTAAAACACTCAATGACCACATAATTTCCACCAAAGATAAATGCAAGGTAAATCCTACTTTATTTAACACGTCCGTGTCTGGCAGACTTAAAATACTGCATTTTTAAGTTCAAAAGTGTCTTATTTGTGTAGATGCTGAGAATGATAATACGAAATATTGAAACCCTCAGCCAGGTACGACTGGACAGGAGAAGCATGCAGGAAATGTTTTTTTACAACATTTTTTTTTAAATCTTCAGTTTTCAAACGAAAAGTTCATGACTTTTTCGAGAAAATTGTAAAAAAAACTTTTTCAAAAAACAAAGTTCTACGATCTGGACTGACGAGATGGTCGGTTGGACAAGGACAAGCAAACAACTTTTTTTTTTTTTTTGCCTAATGGAAAGGGACTGATAAAGGCAGTTGGATGAACACAGTATGGGAACACATGTGTTACTGCCAATCATCCATTATGGCTTGAATCCTGTTCATTCAATGGGCTATTCCACTTGAAATTCACACTACCCCTGTGGAAGACAGGGGGAATATGTTTTTCAAATGTAACTGGTCAGGGTTAATCATATTGAAACCTATACTCCCCCTGTATTATGACTTTACCTATATTTTCCACAACTGGAGTAAGTATTTCAAATGGAAGTTGTACCCAATTGTGATCTATTTGATTCAAAACTCATACTCCCTCTGTGGAAGACTTTAGCTAAATCTTCCACAGGGGTAGTGTGGATTTTAATTGGAATAGCCCAATTGCACTCTGAGAGTGGCTGGTGGTGGTGTACAAGGAACACAAACATACAGATTGGGTTATTCCAGCTGAGATCCATACACCCCCTACAGAAGACATGACCTTAATCTCCTACACAGGGGGTGAAGTTTTCAAATAGAGAGACAAGCAGGTACCTAAGTTCCCGGGGATATGTCCCAGGGCAAGTCCCATCTTAATCAACTTCTAATTTATATTTAGCTTCGCAAAAGTGCCTTAACGCACCACTTGGATGCAAAGTCGCATAAAATAAGTGCCATATTTATTTATTATTTACTTTTGCAGGTATTGCACAGGTCTTAAAGTCACTGGACAATGAGACAATGAGATCAAGATTGATGGGACCGAGTGGACATCGTAGTATTGCTGACACTATTGTAAACGTTATCATTGGAAGCAAACTAGGTGAGATTACATGGTCTGGTTTTTTTATTATTGTACTTTTGAGTATTATTATCTGATTTAATGATTCCGTTCAATTAAATTTCAACAACTCTTCCTATACCTTTGTACAGGAGCCAACCGTTGTTAATCCGTGATGAATCCACAGTTCAGTAGCGTATACTCGAATGCAAGGTTACGCGTACGTGTTACGCATGAGCGCGTAAAATTCGTCATGCCTGGAATATATGCGTAAACATGAACTCTCTTCTTTTGGTCGGTAGCAGCTAAATATTACCGCTTTATTCTTTAGTTTTAATGCTGATATCAACAGAGAAATACTGCGATCTTTTTGTAAGGTTGAGTGGCAATGACAAACGGACATTCCGAATGAAAGAATCATGTGAATTATACATCTTTAGCTTGTTTTGTTGTTGAAAGGGATTCAATCATGTTTCACCATTGTTCATCACCGATTAACAACTCGCGTCCAGCGCGTCTGCGTGGTTTATAACCGAGATCACCGACATCAAGGAAGTAAACTACTCCGACGACGCGGACGCATCATTGTTAATCGGTGATGAACAACGGTGAAACATGATTGAATCCCTAATTCATTTATTCTTATTTCGGCCACATGATATCATTATTGTAGTACATAATTAGTATTGTAGCGTAAGTTAAATTTTCATCTTGTTCAGATTGGGTGCCACAAGCTTCACACTCTGCGTCTTTGCGGCATCCACATCTCTTCACTTCTCATGTTCTTATATTGTTTTTCTATAAGTAATTATTATTAAGTATTTCTTATCTTGCATTTCCATTTGTATAACTTTTTGTGAATTGAGATGAAAACAAATAAAACTTGAACTTGAACTTGCACCATAGCAGGGCATAAGACAATATGAGACATAAAATAATATATTTGCAATTGGAAATAAATGATGCAAGCCCAAGAAATAGTGATTTAAATGACTTTAGGAAGCTTGGGCAAACTTGATATAAATAGAGGGGAAAATCAGGAATCAGCGAGTAACAACCTCTGATCACTTGATTACCACAATATCTGGTAGCCAAGAAGTTACAAGGACATTCAGAGAACTGTTAATTCCAAACTACCCTATTCCACACACATGAGGGGAATAGTGGGTTTTTTTTGCACTTTTAACCTCATGTTGTAAAAGCAAATGGGCTAGTCCAGTTGAAAATGGTAAAGACATGCAGTGCAGCTTTCAAGTGGAGTCAATAAGAGGTGTATGGATTTCAGTCGCAATAATTGTTGATTTTGTAGATATTTTGTTTGTTTGTTTTTTATTCGGCAAGATCATTAGAATACAAAAACAAATTTTAGAGACAGAAAAATCAGTACAAAGCACATCAATGTGACAAATTAATTAAAGCTTAATTAAATCAGCCACAAAGCCATTTGGGATCAGGATACACAGACAAAAAAAATGACAAGCCGGGATAACCCATTAACCCATAATATTACTATTCATCTTTTTCAGCTGATCAGGATGACGCGTCACAAGATAACTGGCAGCAGAGCATCTTCTGGCCAGCTCTGGAGTGCCTGGAGGTCCTGTTGACCAAGTTGAGTTGTTCTCTATGGCAGT
This sequence comes from Amphiura filiformis, assembly GCF_039555335.1. Lineage (NCBI taxonomy): Eukaryota > Metazoa > Echinodermata > Ophiuroidea > Amphilepidida > Amphiuridae > Amphiura > Amphiura filiformis. The sequence goes on from NC_092645.1 coordinate 22,418,085, forward strand.
ACCTCACAGAAAGTCCGGAGAAGATATGGAAAGAAATAGGTGCACATCCTGTGTATGATAAGGCTGTTACTGGAGAGCAACAGTAAGTTCTTAACAATGAGTTATTCCAGTTGAAATCCATACCCGTACCTCCTATGGAAGACTTGCTTGCTTCCTTCCTTGCTTCCTTCCTTCCTTCCTTCCTTCCTTCCTTCCTTCCTTCCTTCCTTCCTTCCTTCCTTCCTTCCTTTTCCTTCCTTCCTTCGTTCGTCCTTCCTCCTTGCTTCCTTTCTTCTTTCCTTCCTTCCTTCCTTCCTTCCTTCCTTCCTTTTCCTTCCTTCCTTCCTTCCTTCCTTCCTTCCTTCCTTCCTTCCTTCCTTCCTTCCTTCCTTCCTTCCTTCCTTCCTTCCATCCTTCCTTATATGTGCTTACCTCAATTGTTTGAGTATCAACGCATTGGCTTTACGTGCATGTACGATCCTGGAACCTAGGATTGTTTGCAGATATCAGAACCGGGGATGGTCCCTCTTCTCTATGAGAATAGCTCTGACACTTTTACATGCACAGGGGTTGACTCTTCCATGAGACGTCGCACACACACACACACTAACTATATCTGCATGTGCTAAGCAGTGTATTGGGCTATTCCAGATGTATTCCGCCCCCTATGGAAGACATTTAAAAAAATACAATTCCAGCTGGAATTGAGATGTGTCTAGAATTCCAGCAGTCATTTTTAACACAGATTCCGGCTGGAGGGTATGGAAGACATTGAGATTAGGTGAAATTCCGGCTGCTAAAATTAACAAAAAAAAACAAGAGTGGGGATTGTGAAAGGCCATGATGTGCCTATGGAAGACATTCATATTTCTTAATATTCCTATTCCGGCTGGAAAATGGTCAAAATGCTCCAATTCCGGCTGGATCTTCACTTATGGTCACCATCTCGATTAACCTATGAATGACATATTTACAATTTACTTGAATTCTGGCTGGAAACTGAAAAATGTTCTAATTCCAGCTGGAACCCTATGGAAGACATTTACATTTACGTGAATTCCGGCTGGCCATATTCCCACAATTCCGGCAGGGTCTTCCATGGGTTCACCTGACATGTGAATTCGCTGTCAATTTAGCCCAATTCGGAAGTGTCTTCCATGGGGGTGCGGAATACATCTGAATAGCCCATTTTTAGACATTACTTTTGATCTTCAACACAGGGAGTGTGAATTTCAAATGCAGTTTGCAGAATTAATTGGTTTCTATTGCCTAAGCCTAAGCTGTGTATTCAGGGATGTAGCTAGGCTGGGCGGCGGTGGGCGGCAGAGCTCGGCACTCAGATTTAGAGCCCACCAATTATACAAATTTAGACAATTTTCAATAAAATTGTCCATTTCACAAAAATGGCACTAAAATTCTCTAGCTACAACCCTGTGTGTATTGAAGACAAAATGAGACATTTTACATGAATCTATAATTTCTCTACTTAAGTAGAGAGATTAGCTACATGTATTTGAATGGGGGCTTAATTTTGTCAATGCTGCTGTTTAACTTTTTTGCCAATTTTTTCATTTCAAAAATACTTGATGACAATTTTAATGACCTATCCTTCCCTTTTAGGCAATACTTGATTTTAATTTTTTTATACATTTGCTGGGATCAATGAATAAATGGGCTATTCCATTTAAAATCCACACTACCTCTGTGGAAGATTTTGGAAATATCTTCCATAAAGGGAGTATGTTTTTCAAATGTAATGGTAAGGGTTAATCATTTTGAAACCCATACTCCCCCTGTATTATGGCTTTACCTGTATCTTCCACAGTTGGAGTGAGTAGTTCAAATGGAAGTTAGCCAAATGTCTAAGCTATTTGAAATTCATACTCCCTCTGTGGAAGACATTAGCTAAATCTTCCACAGGGGTAGTGTGGATTTTAAATGGAATAGCCCAATAACTCATTTTTTTTCACCATTTCAGGTTGGGAGCCAACTCACCTACAAGATCACCATCGTTGACAACTACCTCTTCCAATGTCTGCCCCGATGAACCGTTCCTATGGCTGACGGCTTTTGTCCGTTCCTTCCTTGATGTCGGCGATCTTGGTTATAACCACGTAAAAAACGTCATCAAATTCCTGAAATATCGTGCAGAATGCGAATTAGACCCAGACAATACGTACTTTGATAATGAAGGATGTCAGGCGGTTGATGCTTTGCAACGAAAAATGCAACTGGAAGCATCTTGCATGGCGGAGAAAGTGATGCACACCTTTCTTGATATAATTGAAAGTCTGATCAGATTTCAAATGTATGACTTTCTCACTGAATTGGCAGACGATTGGCCTCATGTCTTCGTCCTGTACCTTCGGCAGAATCTGCCTCCATCTGGAGAAGGCCCATCATGTTCAAGTAGTGCTGGTATACAAGGAAGGTCTAAACAAAGATGTTTGCAGATGGCAGCAGATCTATTTCGCAGAGGCTTGACGCTACATCACAGGAACAAAGATTACACAGAGTTACTGCAGAATTTAGATGCTCATCGCGCAAGACTGACATCTGGTCGCGGTAGAAGACCATCTGGGGATGGGAGTCTTTTCAGCGGCACAGATATTGACAGATTCGTTCAAGGAATGAAAGAGATAGTAGCGGATTTGAAAGCCAAGAAAGAAGAGGATGAAGTGGAAGTGGATATGACTTCTTCACTGCAACAGGTGTCAATGGACAAGGAGAAGCGGAAGAAAACCAAGCCTTCCACTTCAAGACCGAGTACATCAAGGAGCGATGACCAACCTCAAAGCAATAAGTCAAAACATCATCATCAGGATCATCATAAGCCAAAGAAAAAACCAAAGAGAAAAAAGCAGATGAATCGGCAAGCAGACCACCAGTGGAGTCATCAGACAATATTTTTAGCATGTACAATGAAAGATTTGCAGAGGAACGATCTATACCGCCAGCTGCTGGTACCACTGGATCAAGATCTGGATCAGGAAAGACTGGATTACCATCAGGAGCAACTGAACCTTCAGCAGAGAATACAGGACCTTCAGTGGGACAAACAGGATTATTTCCTTCAGTTACCTTTCCAACTGGTTATACCGGAATGGAAACTTCTGCATCAACATCTGCAACCAAAAGGTCTTCAAAAAATGCTGCATCTCTAGTAAAGAAAAAGAAGTTGAAGAAGAAGAAGAAACTCATAACTTTAAAAGTGCCAACTGGAACTGGATCTTTATCCAAAGGGAAACACATAACATTAAAAGTGCCAACTAGAACTGGATCCTCATCCAGACATCCGGATGCAACAACAGGAACGAAGGGATCTTCGTCTGTTGCAAAGGTAAAGAAACCAAAGAAGAAAAAGCACAAAACTTCAGAATCGTTAAGTGGAACCTCCGAATTATCACCAAAACAACTGGAAGGAACTTTGGGTGTATCAACAAGACATCCGGAAATATCAATTGGAACCAGTGGATCTTTGAAAGATGGTACATCAGGAGTAAAAGAAAACAAATCTAAGAAGAAGAAGAAGAAAAAGCATAGAGTAAAGGAGAAGAGAAAAGAGAACAGTATGACCACATCCTCACCCACAGCTGCAGAACCATCATCCCAAACCACAGATGCACACTTTGATGCAAGTCCTCCACCTGTTCCGAGTTTAATTATCTCCATAGCTACGAACTCCCCGCCAGCAGGTGTTGAAAGAGACGGTGAAGATGAACGCAAGGAGATATCGGGAGAATCACAAGCTATTATAGTGTTGGACAGTGACTCGGATGATGGTGAGGAAGTTGGATCGAAAATAAATTTGAACGAGTCGTCTGGAAACAATGATGAGTTTAATGATGATACTGAAGCTGTGGTTAAATATGAAATGGGTTCAGGTGGTGATGGTGGTGGTGCTGATGTCCCCATGGATATTGGGAGTACTGATGATGATGATGTGGCGGAGGATGGAGATGTTGATGGAGGAAGTGTGGGTGGTGGTGGTGATGGCGACAGGGATGGAACTGCGAGTGGATCTGGAGGCAAGAAGGATGATGAAAATGAAGCTGATGATGATGACAATGATGTGGATGATGATGTCAAGGAGGAGGAGGAGGATGATGATGATGATGTTTTATTATTGTCGGATATTGAACCCTCACCAACCGAAGCACCTAGTACCAATAATGATAACGAGTATGAAACAACGCATGTTGATATAAAACATGAACCAGACCTTGACAACGAGATGAAAACATTGAATACCTCATCAGTACTAGTAGATTCACAACATAAACAACAGGAAACAATCAGTACTACTGAAGCTTATAATACTAATAACGAAGCCATGAACACAGGAAACGGCAGCAGTGAAACATCTGGAGATGTCAATGGTCAGGAATCCCCGGATATGTTTCCGGACACCGAGCCATTTGAATCGCATAGTGCTAGTGCAACCGCTGGAAATGAGAATGAGGAATCACCGGATATGTTTCCGAGCACACAGCCATTTGAATTGCACAGTGCAACAGCTGGAAATGTGAATGAGGAGTCACTAGATATGTTTCCGAGCACCCAGCCATTTGAATCACATAGTGGAAATGTGAATGAGGAGTCACCAGATATGTTTCCGAGCACCCAGCCGTTTGAATCGCACAGTGATCTGGAAATGATTGATTCTAGTAACGAAGGGAACGATGGTAACGAGTCAGTTGATGCGGAGGATGGGTTTCCGAGCACTCAGCCATTTGAATCGCATAGCGATCTTGAAAAGGATAATTCCAATGGTGCGTGGAATGTTGGTTGTGATCAGGATGCTACAGAGATTGAGAATCAGATGCAGTTTGGGGGTGATGATGATGTGATGGAACAGCAGCTATTTGAAGATGGTGAGTTGGATATATTTCAAAGTCTAATGTGGCATATCAAATTCAAAACATTTTTGAATTTGATATGCCACATTTCAATTAAAGGAGGATTTCGTGATCCTAGCATCCTCTTTTTATGACATTTTCCAGTAGATATCCACGAAAAAAGCTTATTTCCAAAATTTCAGTTGATTCCGATTTTGCGCTTATGCGAGTTATGCATGATTATGTGTATTACACTGCTCCATAGACAATGTGTTTGTAATTTCGTTCTGGTGCACCAGAACGAAATTCAAATTTATGATATTTTGCTAAACGAATTAATCTGCAAGAAATATTTGGTACATAAACATTATGTAGCCAGAGGTATCCAGTGCATGAGTGGTGTAAAAATCTCAACTTTTTTTGGGAAAAGTGGGGGGATGAGGCTGTGGATCACGAAATGCCCCTTTAAATGCACTAGTGAGAATGAAATGCATGCCTTTGAATTCTTAATATGTGACACAATCTGGTCCATGGGGGCCAAAGGCGGCAAATTTGAAACTGAGATAAAGGTAAATAATTATATGGAGTAATTAAAAAACAATAAAATACATAAGAAAATAGGCATCAAAAAACTTCATAACTTTAGAACCAAGTATGCTAGACATTTGGTGTTTTCAGTAAATGATATTTGTATGTATAATGTAGTAATTACAGTAACTCAATTTTCAAACATGCCTCCTTTGGCCCCATGGACCAGATCGTGTCACATATGTAACTTATAATTACAAAATCTGACCTTGTTACACTCAGGAAATTAATTTTGTAACTTAATAATTTGTTTTGAGATGAAAAAACCCGAACTATATCACTTTTTTAGTTTTTGCCATTTTTGCCGGCAAAAACTGTTTAATTGCCAAGCGGTTTTAAAAAACCAAAGCTTTTTCCACCTGTGGTAAAAACCTGCAAACCCTGTAAAACATGTGCATATAAGTACGCTAGCGTTTTACATGAAAGCTCACAATTTACAGCTGCGATCATATGCTTATGGGTGTCACTGACTCACTGCGAGTAAAAATAATATAGTTATAAATGCAATAGCTATGTTGCATTACACCATAGAGACTGTATTTAGTGTGGCATATCATACTTTTTCATTTTAAGGACTTGATGAGACAAAAAAATATGTTGAATGATTCATTAAAAGTTGAATGTTACTGTTTATGAGCTTTCTGTGTTACATTTTAATATTTGACTGACTATACATGGGTTTTTGCCATTTTTGCCAGTTTAAACCAGGCAAAAACAGGTTTTTGCCACTTTGCCAGCAAGACATTTTTTTGCCACCCAAAACACGTTTGTTTCCTGTAGCAGGTCCAAAAAGTCAAATGCGAAATGTTTTTTTTTTTAATCCATGTCTTAAAATGGAAAAAAAATACCCTTTTCGCTGCAAATTGGAATGGGAATTTACAGTGGGTTTCTCCGACAAAAAAAAATCCTATATCTTCATATTCAAGAATATTTATGACCCCCTTTCAACCTGCAGTAGTTTTTCACTATGTGTGATAATGTTTACTCCAGTAGTGTTTTATATTATTTATAAAATATGTGTTCGCTACAGGAAACAAACTTGTGTTTTGTTGACCTAATTATCATTTCTAACCACTATTTTTCTTATCTTTTTTTTTTCTTGCATACTGTCAACATCTTCATCGCCACCAACAGTGTATGAATTCCATGGCAACGTAGATGTGCTGTCAATGCAGCCACACATTGGTATAAAGGGAATGAGATTTATGGAAGGTAACACTTCTATTCAATTATCTGTCAATCAATCAATCAATCAATTCAATTATCTGTCAATCAATCAGTCAATCAATCAACCAATCAATCAATCAATCATCTATTCAATTACCTATCAATCAATCAATCAATCAATCAGGTTTATGGAAGGTAACACTTCTATTCAGTAATCTGACAGTCAATCAATCAATCAATCAAACAATCGATTGTCAACATAACAGGCGGGTATAATGAAATTAACAGGCAACACCAGGGCATAATATCAATCAATCAATCAATTAATCAAACATCAATCAATAAAAAAACAAGCAAGCAATTTGTGCTTAATGACAATGCAATCCTAAATTTAAATTTACAACACTTTTTAAAAATGCTTCTGCATGTGGTAAAATGAGTTTGTAATAGTGGTTTAAATGCAGCAAGCCAATTAATTGACTTTTGAGCTGTCATTCTTGACTTGTTTTTATTGCAGAATAAATGTAAGACATTAATGATAATTGACTGTCTGAAAATGGAGTTTGTTTTTGTTAAACTTTTGCAACAGAGCCCACAAATGAAGATTGCTTGATTGATTGATTGATTTTCATATCATCAATATCGTCGGTCGCAACACATAGTGGCGTAGAGTGATTTTCCAAATTTTCCGTTTCACATAGTGGCGTATAAGTTTAAAGCTACCTATTATCCTCTAATAGTTATTCCTTGTTAACTATTTAAGATACACTTTTATAGTTTGAACCTTCAACTTCAATTTCAAATGAAATTCGGCCACAGAGAGATAACAGTGGAGGAGTATCGAATCCGTTACTAGTAGCATATCCTTCAAAAACGTCTTGCTCGGAAACTTTTTTTGTCCTCCACGTACGCCACTATGTGTTGCGACCGATGTAAATACATGAGGATATTATGATACATGGGCTATTCCAGTTGAAATCCATTCAACCCCTCTGGAAGACATGGCCGTATCTTGCACACTGGGAGTGTGAACTATGGTTATCCGAATAGGTGACTGCATTTGAAATCTACTCCCCCTATGTGGAAGATTGCGGTCCCGTCTTCTATAAGGGATGTATGGATATAACAGGAATAGCCCATTTGCTACATGCTCATCTGGTTATAAGATTATTCTGCAGATTATTACCAGCAGATCTGATCAATTTGCCAATTTTACAGAAATTTTAAGGGATAAAAACTGACAACTTATGTATATACTTCCAACCATAAATCTTATGAGGAACTTGAGTACCCATAAGAAATGATATGACTAACTTGGCTAACCATAAGAAATTGTATGGTTTTTATTTTTTCCTGATATTTCTTAGTTTGTTTATTATTATAACATTTAATTTGTATAAAAAGTGGCGTATAGTCGATACGCCACTATGGAAAACACAAACTTTCAGTTCTTAATTATACACCAAATTTGATTAATTATTCTAGTAAGTAGATAGGCTTTCATGACAGGATTCCATAACAACTGATTTTTTTCGGGTGTGCAGTCGGATATCACATTACCGGTGCAGCCGGTCATTGTGTGAAAACTACAGTACTGGTGCAGCCAGTCACTGTGTGAAATGGTCAAGCTTTTGTTAGATGTGGCTCTGACTTCATCAGGTCCTAATGAAGTCAGAGCCACATCTGACGAAAGCTTGGTCATGATGAAGTCGGAGCCACACATCTAACAAAAGCTTGACCATTTCACACATTGACCGGCTGCACCGGTAATGTGATATCTGACTGCACACTCGAATAAAAATCAGTTGTATTATTCTAATTTCAACTGCTGAGACTTAGGAAAATGAAAGAGAACATCATTAAAACTATGTTCCAATTAAAATAAAATGTCCCAAAATCACTATACGACACCATGGAATTACCCCGACGATATATTAATATGTTTCATACATGTTCATTTCTGTTACAGAAGCAAATGTAGGTGATTATATAGACATGGAGGAATGGAAGCAACATTTGGCTACACACTTGGCAGTAGAAGCAGCTTTTAATCTCAGTCAAGGAAAGAAGGATGAAGAGACACCCATGGATGTACCCATGAGGATGGATGAAGAGGAGTGGCATGAAGGATGGCAGGACCAAGATCATGGGGAGTCTGAAGGGGATGGTGAGATGCAAGAAGGCATTGGTGATGATGATGATGACACAATAGATATGTCTTCGCATGTGCATAGAGCTAGTGATGAAGATGCGCCAAACCTAAAAGATGGCGACCCTGAAGGGGAGCATGAGATGCAAGAAGGCATTGGTAGTGGTGGTGATGATGATGATGATAATGATGTTGAAGAAACACCAGACATGGCTTCGCATGACGACCAAACGCAGGATGCTATGTCTTCTCCAGTGCCATGTGATAAGGACGAAGATGTTTCAAATTTAGCAGATGAAATGTCTGCAGGGGAGGGCCAGGTGCACAAAGGCATCGATGATGATGACGATGAAACTCGTGATACAATGTCCTCTCCTTTACCATGTAATATGGACACAGATCTACCTCCTTCACAAATACCTGAAGTGCCTACCTCGCCACCCGATGCATCCCTGTTTCCATCGACAGAGGAACATGAATCACCAATCCCGCTTGCACGAAAGAAGCACCAGCGTCGTTTGGTAGATTCAGATGATGACCCTGAAACCTCACCATTGGCAGAGGAACATGACTCTCCAATCCAGCAAGCACGGAAGAAGCACCAGCGTCGTCTAGCAGATTCAGATGATGATGAGGAGGAAATGGATAATAATAAGTTGGTAGAGGAAGAAGTGTTGAAAAAGAGGAAGAGGAGAGGAAAGTCGTTGGGCCACCTTCGCGTTAAAAATGCTGATGTCCAAAGTATTTTCAAAGATCTGTCCCTGAAGGGCACTAATGAGAACATGCAAGTGATGGAGAGAACCTCTTCTGAAGATGAACGAAGTGACGTTCGTGGGGATTCAAGTTCAGATGACGAGGGATCATCGACAACCGACAGCGAGAGTTTACTGTCTCCTCTTAGGTACTCGCAGCAAGAACCAGACAATCCTGAAGTTGTTAAGAGAGACTTTTCCTATTCGATCAAGAAGAAAGATGAAAGTACTGGAAGCGACTCTGATCTTGTCGATGTGACCTTGGATAGAAAGCAACCCAGCACAGACCCTAGGGTGATAAGCTCTGATGATGATGCAAGAGAGGCTAATTCTAAGCCATCTGTAAGGATAACAAAAGCTTTGAAGAGACCATCTGAGAGGATAACAAAAGAATCTACCACAAGACCATCTGATAGGATATCAAAAGAGGCTACTACGAAAACATCTGAGAGATTAACAAAAGAAGTTACCACTAGACCATCTAAGAGGAAAACAAATGAAGATATAAGACCATCTGATGAGAGGATAACAAAAGAAGCTACAACAAGAACAACAGAGAGGATAGCAAAAGAAGCTACCACTAGACCATCTGAGAGGAAAACAAAAGAAGATACCAGACCATCTGATGAGAGGATCACAAAAGAAGCTACCACTACAACATCTGATGAGGGGATAACAAAAAAGGCTTCTAATAGACCATCTCTTCGGATAGATAAAAAGATGCGGGAAAAATTCAAGTTGATAACTAAGCATGCGTTTTCACCAGCAAAACAGGAGGAGAAGAGTAACAGTATTGATAAGGATTCTAGCCTGGGGATATCGAAGGGGAAGTCAGCGAATGTCAGGACTTCTAGACCATCTGAGAGGATAACAAAAGAAGATACCACCAGATCATCTGAGAGGAGGACAGAAGAGGCTTCTACTAGACCATCTCTTCGGATAGGTAAAAAGATGCGGGAACAATTCAAGTTGAAAACTAAGAATCTGCTTTCACCGGGAAAAAAGGAAGAGAATAGTAACACCATTGGGAAAGATTCTAGCCTGGGGATATCAAAGGGGAAGTCAACAGATGTCAGGAAAGACAATCTGAAATTGCCGAAAAATGTGGAGAATAGTATAGGGAATAAACTTGCACAAACAGAGGTGGATGTAACCGGTGAACAGGATTCAAGTAAGAGGAGGGTTACGGAAACAAGGAAAGCTACGAATGATGGCGTGGCTGATTTAGAGCCTAGAGCAGTGACTTTGGAAACTGTAAAAAATCAAACAGATATGTCTGTGGCTGATGAAAACTTAAACAGAAGTCACAACGACTCTAGTGCGTTGGGAAGTGAAGATGATTTAATTGATCCGTTCGTGGAAGAAGCACCTGTTGTTGCGGGTCAAAGTAGAAGTAGTACCCCACCGTTGTATGTTATTGATGATGATGATGATGAGGATGATTTTGGAAGTCAGTGTGAGTTGATTGATGAGGACCTGTACAGTCAGTTGCCTCCGGATGTTGTCGTCATCAGTAGCGATGATGATGATGACGACGATCACGATGTATTGTATCAAATTGACCTGACGGCGATTGAGATCAAGAATGAACCTGAGGATATGGGGGATATTCTGCAACTAGAGGATTTTGGTGATGAGATCAAGCCAATGATTGTCAAGAAAGAAGAGCCGCTTGAGCAAAAAGTCAAGTTGGAGATGCAAAGTGATGCGGAGGTTGCTATGGATGTTGGAGGAGAAGTTGAGAATAACAATGAAATGATAGGGCGTAACCGTGAACCACAGCCAAGTGGCTCGGAAGGGGTACTCTCGTCAAATAAAATATTGGCAGAGAGAAGAAGGAAAGAGGACAATGCGACTCCGTCGAGCATTGTTTCGCTTTATAGTGACATCACAAATGAGGGAGATATGGAGGGAACACCACGATCACAAGGTGAGAATAATGATACGCCAAGTAGCCTGCAGTCTCTGTACAGTGACATAACAAGCGATGATGATTTTGATGTATACTCCCAGAAAGAGGTAGAAAAGAAACTTGATGATGCAAAAAGAGTGGATTCTCAGAGCGAAGCTCAAAGATCAGAAGTGGAAACCGCAACAACTGCAAGTTCCGAAGGTGGTGCCGTAATAAATGGTAATGAACAGGGTGAGATAGTGACCTTTGACCTCATACAAGGGGAAGCTGATGATGACAATACAATTCTTGACTATGATGATGCTATGGAAACATCAGAACAAAGAGAGGATGATGAAGAGGGTGGCGAACTCGATGCTACTGAGATGGGAGATGCAGATGATGACAATGCCATCATAGATTCTGATGATTCTCCTGGTGCTAATGTGGAACACCCTCTGCCGGCATTATCATTTTACAGCAATCAGCGTCAGGAGATGTCAAAAGCCGAACAAAATGCCGCTGAAATGTACCTGGAGAAGATTGCTGGTAAAACTGGCAGTTCTCCATCCACTTTGAAAGGAAAGTCTTTGTGGAGTCCACAAAACAAACCCAAACAAAGTCGTCCACAACAAAGTGACGCACGGAACAAGCAGGATACACAACAGCAACCGGACAGGCCAAAAGCAAGAGCGCCAGTGAAATCACACCGGACATCATACTCGGACAGACTTGGACCTCTCCTGGACACAATGACAGGAAAAGATGGGAGTAGCGCTTCTCGCCAGAAAGCAGGTAGTCGTCGAAATAGTGCACATATCGATCAGCAAGGTGCTTCTGCTTCCATTCATGGACTTGAGGGCATTCAACCTCTAGTGGAAAGCAATGTTGATTCTGAAGCAGGCCCATCAAGAGTGACAGGCCTTCCAGAAGAGGCAAGATCAACCACAAAGTCTGTTGTCACTGATATTGCTGCCATAGCATCCACTTCTGCAGCTGGTGTTGGAGTCGGTGCCCCAAGGGGCAAAGAGAATGAACCATCAAATAATAATAGGTATGTTACTAAAGTGATGCAAGCTATAAAACCAATATCTTTATTCTCATTCTTAAACACTTCAACTCAAATAGAAATATCATAAGTATTACAAATTTTAATCAAATTAAATCCTACATTTTGAAAGGAACTACCTAGGGCTTAAAATCAATCAGTCCCGTTGTTGTTATGTGCCTCTGATTGGTTCAAATAGCGAGCACAGGTATCGCGTTGATGCACACGCGCTGACCCATGGGATATTGTGTCATATCACACGGGTAAGAACCAATGAGATTGCAGGAACGTTCCTAAGTGTTTAAGAATAGTTCTTAAATGATAAGTCTGCAACAATTTGGCAGTGAACTGAATGGAAGTTGAGGTTTAATTTGCGTATACAACTTCGCATTATTGAACATGCAGCAAATACCGGTTGAAGCATAATCACATGATATGGCATTGACATTTCTGCATTTCGGGCACTTTTTCATTGGGGGCTTATTAGAGAGGGGGACCATACGGTATATAATGCTAATGAACTGTTTTGGGAACTGGCCTCTACCACAAAACACATGCATTTGTCAACATCCATGTCATTGACTTGCATTGATACACATCGATGGGCAAAAGCAAGAAGGCCCTATCTGTAATAGCTGCCAGGTGTCATATTTTTACATGTGTACAAGATAGAATGCAGAAATGTTCAATTGTTTATAGGGCAGCCATTGTGGATGTCTTTGTGACATACAATTAATTCCTCTCTATGTTATCTTCAGATCGGAAGCAGCACCACCATTGCCTGTACCAGCAAAAGTACCCACAGTTCGAGCCACGTGCGAAGCCGCAAAAGTCAAACCAAGCCGCTTGCTAAAGGAGACCGATTTCTTACAGTGGATTCTTGAGTGGGACTGTGATTGGGCTTTCCAAGGCAGAGATTTCCGTAAGTCAATATATTTGTCATATTGCATAACAATTGTTTTTGTTACCTATATTATTATAACTTATTCATTGTTAGGTTCCAGACTTGCTACTTGCAGTGCCTATTGAAGTGGGCTAGTCCAGTTGAAATCCATACACCCCCAATAAAATGGAAAACATGACCTTAATCTTCCATACAGGTAGTGTAGATTTCAAATGGAGTCCCCCATTCAGGTAAACCCATTTGAAATTCACACTCAATGTGTAGGAGAGTAAGGTCATGTCTTCCATACGGGGTGTGTGGATTTAAAAAGGAATAGCGCAATGATTGAATCTATGAAACATCCCTGTAATGAACAATCTCTTTTGCAATCACTTTCATGACATTTCAGCATCCTACTACTGAAATCGCATTTTCTCACGTTTTTGCCCCAAGACTATATGGAACGCTGTGTCCCCTTTTTTGCTGAACCATCTGAACCATGAAATGGATCAGCCTACAACTGCATATGTTACTAGGTCCCTAACTAACCATTTGGTCTGAAATGGACATATCTCTAAATGTTACGAAGGTATGACCCCATGAGTGGTGTCATATGAAAGAGAAAAACATAAAGAATATAATAAAAATATTTCCAAACGTCAGAGGTCATCCAGGGGTCACAGGGGTCAAAAAAGGTCATTTCAACCAAAAATGCTCCGATTGAGCTGAAATTTAAACGCAATGATCCTCAGGCATGAGAATTTTCAGTTTAAAAACTGAATTCAGTTTTTTTTATAGTCAAAATTTCCGCAACTTTATTTAATTTCAGCCCGCTTTTGGTACTTTTTGCCCAATTTCACGCATTTTCAGTTTTTTCAGGTTTTTTTAGAAAAGTGCAGTCTCATGCCTGGATCCTTATGACATTCTAAACATGTTGCAAATATTTTAAAATTCATTTAAGGTCATAAAGGGGTCAAAGGTCAAGTTTTTCAAAATGCTCCAATTGAGCTGAAATTTATATGCAATGATCCTTATGACATGCTTAACATTTCAAAAACATTTTAAGATTCATTTAAGGTCATTAAGGGGTCATAGGTCAAGTTTTTCAAAATGCTCCGATTGAGCTGAAATTTAAACGAAATGATTCTTATGACATTCTAAACTTGTTGCAAATATTTTAAAAATCATTTAAGGTCATTAAGGGGCAATAAAGGGGTCAAAGGGCAAGTTTTCAAAATGCTTCAATTGTAGGTATAGGCCTACCACAATATACTGCCGAAGCCACATGGTTCAGCTATGGTGCGGTTATCGCTCTAGTTTTATCAGCAATGCCTCTTCACTTGCCATTTTGCAAGAAGAGTTTAAAAACCCACTTGTTAACAACCCAACTTCATAATAATGTGCAATAAATGATCTTCAACAACTCTTCCTACACAGTTGTACAGGAGCCAATCATTGCATGTACATACGTACGCATTATGCGTGAGAGCGTAAAATTTGTCATGCCAATTTGTCATACGTAGCACTTGTGTATGTATACATTTGTACACGCTTAGATGTGGAATTCATTATTTTGGGAGAATAAGCATTGTCCTTTTATTGTTTAGTTTTTTATGCCGAAATCAACAGAGAAATCAGTTTAACCTGAACGATCTTCTTGTAATGTTGAGTGGCAATAACTAACTGATATTGCTCATGAAATAATCGTGTGAATTAAATGATCTTTAGCTTGTTTTCGTTTTTGAAAGGGATTCAATGATGTTATACAAGGGTTCATCAGAAATGAACAGCTCTGCACCCATATGCATCTGCATATTTTTATACCACTCATGTAGCTAAAGCTGTCCTCATAATATAAAATTGCAGACATCATTATTTTCTGATGAACCACTGTGGTGGGTGCATCATTGCTAATTTCTCATGAACCACTGTGTGACATGATTGTATTCCTAATTGTTTTTCAACCCTGCCAGTTTTACCAGCTTTTCAAGATCCGGCTGATCATGCTGAAAATGATGTGCTAGATACTTCTTTTCTCCAGAGTGAGTTTTTATTGGGCGCTGTTGGCCACAAATGAACTTGTTGTTGTTACAGTATGTTTAGGGTTAAAATAACTGTTTCATCAATAGGAGCATCATGCTGATGGTCATTCTGAAAGTGATGTGGTGGTAACCTCTTATCTCCAGTGTTTGTTTTTCTTTGATTGTATTGGTCACAATTTGTTTGTGTTGCTTTTGCCCTGCTACTGCTTTTTATATAATATTATGTAATCCACAGTCACAATTTGTTTGTGTTGCTTTTGCCGTGCTACTGAATATATAGACCACTTGACATGTGACGTCATTGCCCGGCAGTATGCGCACACATTATGGTACTTTCCATTGTTCTTTGCCCTGCAGTGTGCGTGCGCGTGCGCATCGTAGTCTGCTCAGGGCATGTGTATTTTAAATCTCCCACCACATTTCATATAGTACAAGAAAGCCATTGAACAGTGAAGCGGTTCGTTCAGGCATATTGACAGACCAATCCCTCGCCTTTGTTAATAAACAATGATGTAAAGTGGTCTATACAGTAAGCCAAATAATTAAGGTACCAGTTACGTTCACCCCCTGTATTTCCTAAACAAAGGCAGATATGTCATAATTGGAACAAACAGCCAGTAGCTGCATCTTTTAACTCGAATTAAAAACCTCATTCGTTGAAATTGTTCAAGAAATAAAGACACAACGATCCAAAAACCCAAGGAAGATGCAAATTTAATAGTTGCAGTTTGCCACATTGCATACCCTATTGGTTTGTACACAAAGCGTTCGCAAACAAGAGAACTAGTGCCATGCTTTCATTGATTAACACGTTAAAACTAGCGTCGTGCTTTCATTGATTAGAACACAAAGGTGCAACTTTTTATTTCCTATCTTCATCAGGTTTTAGATCACCGTTTCTTTAATTCTCAACTAATTTCAACAAATAAGGTCTTAATTCAGAGCTAAAGAGTACAGGCATTGGCTGCTTATTTTAATTTTGACACATTTGTCTTTATTTAGGATATACAGGGATGAACACAACTGCTACCTTAATTCTTTTGCTTACTGTATATATTATGTAATCCACAGTCACAATTTGTTTGTGTTGCTTTTGCCGTGCTACTGAATATATATATATTATGTAATCCACAGTCACAATTTGTTTATTTTGCTTTTGCCCTGCTACTGCTTCATATATGTGACATGATCAAGGGGATCAATTGAGTCACATGTTGACAATTGTCAATTAGAAGTTTTTTACATCATTTTCTGGCAGTTTATGAATGCTACATTTTGTTGCAAACCCCATGAAAATCGGACATCTGGTACCAAGTTATGAGCAATTTATCAATGGCTGAAAACATATAAAAACACTGTCACATATATGTGATGTGATCAAGCAAAATCAGTCGGAATTCGGAAATATTAAATTTTCAATTTCTTATAGGATAGCAAAAAACATTTACAAAGATACATTTTGCAGAAAACGCCATTGAAATTGAACAACCAGTTCCAAAGATATGAGCAATTAAAGATTTTGCAAAACAAAAGGAAACAAAAGGAAATATTTGCTTTGTTTGGCTATATCTCAAAATCGATATTTCCGAGTTCCGACTGAATTTGCTTGATCGCATCACATATTATGTAATCCACAGTCATGAAATAATTGCCTACTGTTTGAACTTGTATTTACTGTTTAGAGTATGATATACTTGCCTGTTTTAAGGCGGGGTTAGTGGAGAGCAAATTTTGAGTTCAGTATTTCTGCTTTGAAAACGACACCTCATTTGCTACAATTGATCAAGTCGGTCATATTTTATAATCGAAGAATCATCCCAAATTTTTCTTGTTTTTTCTGCCTATTTTAATCTATACCTTGAAAAGTGCTTTGACGCAAAGTCCCCTTTTTGATGTGCTGCATCACATTATATATATACGAGGGGTATCAAAAAGTTTTTGAAATCGGCCAGAAGTGAAAAAGCTATATCAATGAAATTTTGTCAGTGCAATCACTGGTCCTTATGTACACTAAATGGTTCAAAAATGGTCTCATAAGTATGTTTACTTTTTTTACAGGCGCTAGATGTCAGTACCTGCCTATGTAACCGCATAACCAGCAAAATGGAGAAAATTAAGTCATGTAGCATGACTAAGTTCCATTTTAAGGGTTACAGTGCCCAGAAAATTTGTGGTGAAATAAAAATTCCTTTTCCAAAAAGCAACAGTGACATATCACAATCACCACCGAAGATAACTTTCATTTCATCATCGATGTTCTAGGCACTGCAACCCTTCAAAAGCAGGATCTTAATAACGCTGCTTGCCTCAATTTTCTCAATCTTGCAGTTTATGCACAGTAACTGGGGTAGCAGGTTATTGGCATCTAGCGCTACCTGTAAAAAAAGTAAACATGTTTATGAGACCATTTTTGAACCATAGTGTACATAAGGATCAGTGATTGCACTGACAAAATGTCATTGATATAGCTCTTTTACTTCTGGGCGATTTCAAAAACTTTTTTTAAGGCATGTTTTTCAATATTGTGGCCATTTTGACTTCTAAGCCTTCCGAATTCGGCACGTTTGGAGTACATGCAATCATAAGAAAATGGTTAACTTTGGGCTTGTCGTTTTATATGAAGTCAACCTATAAACATACTGGGATTCAGCAAAGTTGTAATTGAAGACTAGTAGTCATATAAAAGTGATGTTTTATCAATTTTGAAGGTTGA
This sequence comes from Amphiura filiformis, assembly GCF_039555335.1. Taxonomy (NCBI): domain Eukaryota; kingdom Metazoa; phylum Echinodermata; class Ophiuroidea; order Amphilepidida; family Amphiuridae; genus Amphiura; species Amphiura filiformis. The sequence goes on from NC_092645.1 coordinate 22,436,135, forward strand.
CCACATCGACTTTAGACCCCCTGAAAATGTGGAATTTGCAATAAATTTCATTTTCGCGAGGGCGCTGTTCGAAATGTAAATAAATTGTGACCTCAATTTTTTGGATATGCATTGTATTTGTCCTATATATAGCATTAGTGACAACAAAAAACAAGTAATCTGACAAAAATATGAATTTAGGGGGCTAAACTTGCCAGTTTACAAAACATTACATTTTTTCTTGCATATTTAATGACCCCTTGACACAACACGCAATTAAAGAAATTTCTTTTTTTTAAACTTTTTGATCAATTGGGCATGCAATTAGTGTGTATACAAGGTTTCATACCTCTCTCTCTTTTTATTAGGAAGGTACAGGCTCCCAAAGATGAAATTTATTCAAAGGGCAACTTTTGGGTTCAAATTTAGATCCCCCTACTCCAACTTTAAATGGCTGCCATAGAAAATCTGTATATTGAAAATAAAATGGAAATAAAAGTAAATAGGGCCAATAACTACTCATCTAATCATTTATTTTCAATATTGTGGCCCATTTGACTTTTAAGCCTTCCAAATTCAGCACATTTGCAGTACATGCAATCATAAGAAAATGGTCAACTTTGGGCTTGTCGTTTTATATGAAGTCAACCTAGACAATTACTGGGACTTAGCAAAGTTGTATTTTAAGACTAGTAGTCATATAAAAGTGATGTTTTATAAATTTTGAAGGTGGACCACATCGACTTTGGGCCCCCGAAAATGTTGAATTTGCAATAAATTTCATCTTCGTGAGGGCGCTGTTCGAAATGTAAATGAGTTGTGACCTCAATTTTTTGGATATGCATTGTATTTATCCTATATATAGCATCAGTGAAAACAAAAAATAATTAATCTGACAAAAAATGTGAAATTAGAGGGGCTAAACTTGCCAGTTTACAAAACATTACATTTTTTCTTGCATATTTAATGACCCCGTGACACAACACACAATTACAGAAATTATTTTTTTTTACTTTTTGACAAATTGGGCATGCAGTTAGTGTGTATACAAGGTTTCAGACCTCTCTCTCTTTTTATAAAGAAGGCACAGACTCTCAAATATGAAATTTATTTAAAAGGCAACTTTTTAGTCCAAATTTAGACCCCCCTACTCCAACTTTAAATGGCTGCCACAGAAAATCCGTAAGAGCTACAGACATCAAATTTGCAGGTTTTTAATTTTTTTACTGGTACAACATATGACTGAAATATAAAGCAAATCTGAGGGGGTCAGGTGGGGAGCCTCCTTGATTTCATATGGAGTGACCCCTTGGCTAAAAGAAGACGTTTAGTTGGTTTCTTTACTAGCTTGGGTTCAAAAGTTATGTCCGATTAATTAAAACGTCCAGAAAACGTGTTGGGCCACTTTTGCCATGTTTGCGCACATCAAGTTTGTACCGCGTAGATATGCTTATCGTGCATTAAACATCAAATAACTGACACAAAAGAATTATAAGTCGTGTTTCTTCATATAACTAACATGAACTTAATGACAATATGATCTTTCTTTAAAATCTATAAATGAAGTCATGAAATTTCTTTCAAATTATCTTATAAATAAAGTAATTTCTCATATCCCTGAGATATCGTTGGTAAAACTGAGAACAGTTTTTTGCATCCATAAGTACAAAACAATAGGATTTTGAAATTAAGTTCAGCTTGGCTTCTAGCTGTTCTGGGGCGACCACTATTGCCAGCATTTCTGTTAACAAATTCCACATACTTCTCATAGTTATATGTAATTGTATGCCTTGATGGAAGACATGAGTTTGGAAAATGAGCTATAAACAATCTTATGGTTTCTGCTTGACTCCATGTGCTACCGAATGTCACAACATAAAAATACGCTCATGCAGCCACGATTTCTAGTAAATGAGGTTGTTATGTCAGTGATTAGTTGTGACTTTCCAAAACTCAAGGAGATATTCTATTATGTAATCATTTCTACCACTTTGAATACCCCATTGTTTAAAACTACCTATCATAAGAGCATCAACCATGGTTCCAACTCTATTCAGTCACTCTTATAACAGTTTAGACAAAAGTGGCCCAAGCGGTTTTAAGACTAGGTTACATAATTGGCCATATCTTCAATTTTCTACCGTCGATTTTATTAAAACAAAGCTTAGCTGATGGCTAAAGAAATTATCTTGATAGACATATAAATATCAAACCACAACATAAGCGGCATACTTGTGTCATTCTATTTTCAAAATTGTACAAATTTTATTATTGCACCCTGTATATCTTCTTGTTTTCATTAAGTTTATATTGTTGTTTTTCTTGATTTGCTTTTGTATTGCACCTTGAACATCTTATTTTGATGGTTGTGCACGTTATAAATCCATTCAGTTAAAACTAACTATTTTGTATCTCTTTGCCAACCCATAGGGTACACTTCAGGCATCCTGTCCACCTGCAGATATAGACGTCTCAGCCGAGTTCAGTTTGATTTCAGGTCAATGGATCGCTATTATGAGGTGTTTATACCACTATTGATGCTGGAAACGTGGGCAAAGGTAACATACACTAATTTGTGTCTTTGATGAAGCCTAAACAAAATTGTTGCATTGGCTTATAACAAACACAAATTAGGGTAGATAGGTTGTGATTATTTTGAATGGACCAATGGCGATTCTGTCCGAGATGCCGCTTCTTTTTCCACTACTTACATACCCTTAGAGCATAGACACTTTAATGTAAAGGCCTATTCAGTGATACCAGAAAAAAGTGTAAAAAATTTTAAATTGTTTATAAATTAAAAAGTGAAGGATAAGTCATTAAAATTGTGACCAGGTTTTTTTGAAATGACAACTTTTGCAAAAAACAAGGAAACAGCAGTATTGACAAAGTTGAAACCTATGATGTAGCTAATTTCTCTACTTCAGAAGAGAAATGATTTATGTAAATTGTCTTGCTTTGTCTGTAATGCTCAGCTTTTGGCTCAACCACCAGCAGACTACATGTTGTCACTGGGCGGGAAAACCCTCCTATGTACATTTGGCCCTTGAATATGGATGAAGCAAACCCTTCAATATAAAGTTTACACCTACACGGCTTTATCCATGTTCAAGGGTCAAAAGTATTATGAGTTTTTCCTGCATGTACTTTGGCCCTTGAACAGGGATGAAGCAAACTCTTCAATATAAAGTCTACACCTACAAGGCTTTATTCATGTTCAAGGGCCAAAAATACTTATGAGGTTTTTCCCGCCCAGTGATGATGTATGTTAGCACATCTATGATGCTATACATGTAGCAAAGATGTCAAAATCTCAATTTTTATGATATTTACCATCCTCCAGATCAGCAAATCACTGAATAGGCCTTGAAGCAACATCACCAATTGTATTATTCAAATTTATCATCTGTAGCACATTTAAAAATCTTTACCGCTACATTTTCTGAGAATTGATGATGAAAATTTTGCGTTCATACCATGAAAGGTAGGCCTGTTGCCCATGGGGGGTCGACGATAAGTGCGGGTGCAATAGCGAACTAAAAAATAGTGCAAATAGCAAAAGCCTACAAAAAGGGGAGTTTGCGCAAAAGCGCTGACAAGTTGAGCCCTCTGTGTACGCTGAGATGAGCTACAATGTATGTCGCCAAGTCTGAACGCTGTACCTGCATCTGCGGAATTCAAGCACGGAGAGAGTGCACATGCAAAGATATGCGCATTTTAGATTTTAAATCTTGACATCAAAATGAAGGTATGATATAATAATGTCCCTATAATTTAATAGTTAGTGAAGCTGTCAAATTCAGAATAAATTAGCGGTCGACACTGGGTTAGCAATGAATTTACACTCACAGATTACTATACTAGAACCTTGCATTGCTTCAAGTATTGTAATTGAAAATAATAGTTTACAACATTTGTGACTAAAGACAAACAAAGATTAAGAAGTGCTGGGGAAGAAAACTCCAGATGAAAAAAATTGGGGAATGCAGCAACTTTTTTTCTTTAATGAATATTCGTAAACTGTTTTTGATTTCTTTTGTTTTTCTTTATTCATGCATTTAGCTTCTAAAGGACTTTAACCCTAGGCATAACCCTATCATGCAGTGTGGTGTGGAGTATACACGCAGAGAAAGTGGACAGTACAGTGGATTTACCATGTGCAATGTAAAAGGTAAATAAAGTGGTCAAGGTTGCCAAAATATTTTCAATCTGAATCATGGGTCAAATAATGGCAAAGTCATCCAATTTTTCTCTAACCCATTGGTTTCTATGGTACAGGATACTACAGGAAGTCTCTGGGCGAATGTTGAAAAGTTTTTTTTATAGCCATTGGGTTCTATGGGACATGAAATGGCCAAAAGTCACAGGGAAAATATTCAAAAGTTGCCTAATTGGGCTACCAAATGGAGGGTTTGGCAACTCTGGGCAGGGGCAGTAATGCTACAGGTACAGGACCTTACCTGTTCAATAAGCCCAATCGGCATTGGAAGTTTGCAATGCATTGTAGGACAGTTTTTGCAGTTTTAGGACACTTTGTCCTTTGACCTTTCAGAAAATTCAGAAATATTGGGTTTTTTTTTTTTTTTTATATAATCTAAAATATTTTACAATATTTAAAACAAATATGAAAAATATTAGTATTTTATAAATTAATTATTTGGTATTTTTAATGATCAAAATTATGACAATAATAAGAAAATTAATAATAATTACGTAAATTTTCCCGATATGTCAGAGGTCAAAGTGTCCCAAAACTGCTCTCAAAAACCGGAAGTTAGAATGGCGATTGGGCTTATTTGGTTACTTTCAACAGGTCCTCAGAACATGACACCGTGTCTTGCCAATAATTGGGCTACTGCTGTTGCAAGTTTCTGGGCATGGTGGATTTTTAAGACAAATTTTCTTTTATTTGCCAATTTTGCAGTGGCAGTACCAGGATTTTTTCAACTGGGGGGGTTCAACTTGATGTTGAGATTGAAGGGCAAGAGCTCCCCCTTGGCACAGCCACAGCAATTTTCACAGGTATTTGAAGCACTAGAGTGTTAATCGTGTACGTCCACTGGCTGTCGACGTCTGATGCACATTTTCATCCTAGTATAGCTGAGATCAGCTCTTAAGGATTATCGAACCAAGAACCAAGAATCGTCAATTTCAAGTCTTTGTGATTTCTAAGACTCTTCAAAATTGTGTGGGTTTTTTAACTTGCAGTTTTGCAATTAGCCTTGAAATGCACACAAATAAAAACCTTGGGAAAATGATATGTATGTACCATGAATGACTTACTAACTATGTGTGTTCTATCCCACAGTGCCTATTCCGAAAGGTAAGGAAAAGGACTCCAAATTCACCCTGAACGATGATGATTTTGTGATCGTGTCCCCGCACCCTCAATCAGTCCCAACATGGAGTAGGATGTTTGGTGTTGTTATGAGAGTAATTACCAGAGATGTGCCCAGCGCTGGTCAACAAAACTATATGGGTAAGTTGCAGAATCTAGGAAGATAGCCAAATTTCACGAGGGAGTTCACTACCTAGGTAACCAGTTCACTTTGACCTCCCCCAGTTTGCCTCCTTCCCCAGTCACAGCACTGATGTACTATTTTGGGCGAAAGTTTCCTATTTTGGGCAAAAATTGCCATATATTGGGCAAAAAATACCCCATTTTGGACGAAGATTGCCCATTTGAGGTAACTTTCCCAATTTTAGCCCCCCACAAATTTGACTTTGCCCTCTCACTCCACCATTGCCTCGCAGTCAAAAAAATCTTACACAGGGAAGAAAATTTCCCCTCCAAATCATGAAATTCTTTCCTGGATTCTACACTTTTCCAGTCATGGACAAGATAATTTCATGACAGGTTAAAAACAAGACTACATGTATATTATTCTCATCTTTTAAGGGTACTACACCTGCCCAATTTTGTGCCTATTTTTAATTTTTCTAAAAATTATAGCGCATTGGTGACAAGTAAGATATGTATATTATAGGGGCAAGGACTACAACTACTGCACTGGAAATTTAATTTCAGCACAGACAACAATTGTGGAGTTACAGTAAAAATGAGGGAAAACCAATATTTGATCAATAAAACTACTTTCCTTGAGTTGCTGAATTTTCAGTGCAGTAGTTGTAGTCTTTGCCCCTATAATATACATAATTATCTTACCTGTCACCAATGCGCTATAATTTTTGAGAAAAATTCAAAAATAGGCACAAAATTAGCCATGGGTGTAGTACCCCCTTAAATGCATGCAAGATATTCAAATCAGTGAATTGATCAAATGTATACCTATTTGCAAAGACCTTTCACATTTCCTGATTTGGAGCAGTTTATGGCTAATTGAATCACATCATCATCATACAGCACACATTCACTGATCAATCTGCTAGCATCGCATGACACAGACGTGATTTTACACGATTGGTCGGCCAGTGCTATAGGTCTTTCCAAAATAGTGCAGTAAATCCTAAATGTCTCCAGTAAGTACCTCAATTTAAATCATTCAGCCCTGTTGTCCTCGGGTATAATTAAATATGATGCTATGAGCTGCCATTCTGTGAATTTAAAGATACTTGGGTTTATGAATTAAGAAGTCCAGGTTTGTGATTGTAGTGGGGGATATTATATATTTGATATAGTAATACATGTTTTATGGGTTTGGGTGCATTTTTAGGAATTTTGGTACAGCAATAATGTCCCCTTCACTTGTCCATTTTCGGTGGGTTTCAGCAGATTTTGGTTATTTTTTCCTCAAAGCTCCCAATTTTGACAAAATTGTGTGCTTTTAGGTTTACAGGTAGGTATAATACAGAGAAGATATCTGACTCTTCCCATAATGCATTTCTGTACTGATTTGCTATCTAGTGCAACCTGAGACTAGTAAACCTAGTCTCAGGCGCAACACACAGTGTCATCGCCCCGATATCTTCATGGCAGAAATCGCCATGGTAGGTTGAATCCACCGCTACGCATGGCCTTTATGTATCGACCTGTTTAATAGTTTTGAGTCGCATAATAGGCCGAAGGACATCTGATTAAGGCTACTGACAATAGCCCCGATTAGCTCGGTGACTGACCACGCTGTGTGTCAGTCGAGCATGGTAGCCATATGTCATATTCTTTTAGACTACCTTCACGATTGGCCTATACACTGCGCTATATAATTCGCACATATAAATCAGAATTATTGCGAATTATTGTCAGTTTTTGACTCAAGACGCAAGCTACTGTCTCAAGACGCAAGCTAACGACTATCATATCTGTTCAAAATATATATTCATGTTCAAGGAACCACATCTGGTTTCTTTATACGAAATCATTTACGGGAGATATTCATCATTTTCTACATCGGTATCCAAAGATTTTCTTCTCATATCAAAATCGTGCATAGCAATTCATGTGTATCGATCCCGGGTATTCATTTTAGTATCTCTGCTGACAAAGTAATTATTAGCCAGGCGATGTCGGTGTGTAACAAAATGTATCTCAATGAACATAGCACATCCAGATTGTTCAAATATGTTTGACTATGGACCCAAATTTAGCCAGGCTATTCTCAACAAGGAGACAAAGGGAATCTGTACAAAGTAATAGGAGTGTCATTTGATGAAATGAGGTGATGTTTAATGATGCAAAGGATTCTGGGAAGAGTATGATATTTTATCTGGGTATAATGGGTATAATAATAGGTTGTAACATGTATTTAGAGAATAAATGATAGGATTTTGTCTTTTGCCTATCCAATATCGTGTCATAATGGATGGGCTGGCCAATATTTTGAGTAGTGGATGCCGGCGCAGCCAGTATCCACTACGATTGTGAGGACATCCCCGTTGCTTTAAATGAACGGATCCATCACGAACATCTAAGCCGCCGAATCGCGCTTCTTAGTTCTCGCGACGCAGTATTACGCGAACGCATTATCGCTACGATCATTGAGGAGCAACAAGCGTGCCGCCATTGCGTGGCGGCGCGCCTGACTAATATCACTATCAACTATTGTGAGATATTATACACCTGAAAACCAATCAAATTACGTGAATTCTTTACAAGACGCACCCATTGAATAAGAATTATATACATAGGTATAGAGAAAGGCAGAATCACAGAACATCCCTGTTCAAATATTTTTGAAGAGTCCCCTTCCCGTGATTGTAGGTAAACAGATCTCACCAAAATTCTTTCTCACTGTGTTCCAGGGTTGCCAGGTGAATTGCCAATGGAGGAACCAATGAAAATGATGGAAGTGACGTTGCTCATGAGAGTCAGAGATCCAAATTTCAGGGGGCTACAAGGTGAACCGATCAACATACAGGTATCTACAATATTTCTTATAGACCTTTTTCCTGTGATCAATTTATCGATATTGAGTCTGAAGAAATTGTGCGAACCGGACAACCATGCATTGTCAGACTGTAGACCTAAAATATCCACAACCCTTTTTAATTTTTTTATTGTCTATTTTGTACCAGGAGTGTACGACAAAGTGAAGGGGTTAAGTATCCAATAGGTTACTAACTTGGGTTGCCAGTCTCCTGGTGAAAGGCAAAGCTATGACTGAAAATTTGAGGTACATTTAATCTTGTGTTGAGTCAAGATGCAGTCAAGTGAGCTCAATTATGCAGTCAACTTAGTTCAATCGATAAGGTCTTTGACTATGGTGTGAGAGGTTGCGGGTTTGAACCCTGTGGTGGTTTAGTATGCTCTTGTGGAGTTAGCTTTAAATTCCCCTGGACAAAAGGAAGTTACTGCTAATTGTTTCATTGTAACCTGTATGGAACTTGGGGAGCTGATCCTGGCTGCGAAGGTCACCTGTGGAATGTCTGGGGTGTGCGCTTCTTAGCAGCAAAGTCCCTGATTTTTTTGTTAAATGGTTTGTAGAATGATAAGGGGCTGTATTAGTCAGCGACAACCTGTAAAGTATGCTGAGGCTTGTGGATCAATGCCATTGTGCCTGTGCATAGCGCACTATAAATCATGCTTTTTTTTTTTTAAATCAAAAGTATCAAATCCTCATATTATTCATTCCTCTTTCAGCTGATGGGATCTCTAGTTACATCTAGGAGACAATTTTATGGGATTATGTGCTTACACACCAGCAACCTATCACAAGACATACTTCGATATCGTCGCATGGATGTGTTTGGGCACAAGGACGTCAGTGTGGGAGGATCCAGTTCAGTGAGTACAGATTTAGTGCTGTCATGACGATCTTTTTCTGATGTCGACATGACAGAAAAATTCTTATTGTAACATCGACATGATGTCAGCATTTTTCGGCGCACCTTTTAGAATCTGGTTCGGCGTTCATGTCTTACACCCTCTGATTATTTTGAGAGCAGTGCAATCTCACAGAATGAAGGTCAGCTCGTGGGTGGTGGCGTACCATATTGTAAAACCTAGCACATTTTTCATTTCACATAGTCGACAAACAAAACCTAACAGACAAAAAATCAACCATTTTTTGTCTGTTAGGTTTTGTTTGTCGACTATGTACACAGTGATTTTCATCACTCCAGTGTAATTTTGTACTGTTTTCCTGACACCTCTGTGGGTTCTGGAATTGGCAATTTTTGGCCATTAAACTTTGGCACTCGGCACCGAACTTTGCTGGGCAATGACGTCACAAGTGGTCTATACAGTATGCATTTTGTTTTTATTCATAGCTATTGAATATTCATGTTATACAATGTATGTATTTTCTGCAACCAATGCAAAGTTTAGCCAAATTAACACTCAAACTTATGCCCTATTTTAGGTGGAATTTTTTGTTTGATGAATATTTGGCATTATGCCCATTGTTAACTTTTTACTTGTTTTTAAATTTTCATTTCTAGTTTTTGTACATTGATCTATACACAATAGAAACATTGTTATTTGTCACCTGTCTTGAATGTGACAATAATTGATTTAAGGTTATAGTAAGGGGTTGACAGTGATTTGCCGATTCTCCAAATTTGCACGCTACAGTATGCTATACAGAAGTTGCCGGAAATCACAAATTTGGTACCAGCATGGGTGCCGCTATCTTGGGAAAAGGGGGGTTGACGGTCGCAAGCACCCCTGAACGTGCCCAGCACCATGACTACGTGTAATAGTACGTGTTCCCGACTGGCAATCATCGGGGGTCAATTACCTTGAGCTTGACAACGATGTCTGAATAGACTATTGCCAAGTCTTACGTGTAAGAGCGAAATTAAGGTTAATTTTTGTGATTGAAACAGTATTTTTCTTGTATAAATCTTGGTCTGGATAGTGGGATTGTTGGTCGATTTGATGTATTCAATAAATTAAGTTCATGGATGCGCTAAAAATATTATTAAAAGTATTAAAAACAGCTGTTCAACATTTGAAAAAAATACACTGCAGCAGCCTTGAAAAAGTCTAACCAAGCCGTGATTTTTACGGGAAATTTTATTACTTGAACGAGGAGCACGGACGCGATGCAGCCGGTAGAAATCACGGTAGTTTTCCAGGCCTACGCGATGGCAGGGTAATGGCGGCGTCCATAGTTTTATTACATTTATCCTTGACTGACCCTTCCCAATCTTATTTATTCCCTGGTTATAGTTTGAATAAATGCAATGCAAACAGAGCCACTTTATAATTGAAGACCAAATTAAAAAGACTAGTTCGCATCTGACGTCAGGGCAAAGGCGTGACGTGACTGGTTGCTGACAGGTGCAGTACAGTATTATTGGTCTGGTCGGGAGGACGTCATACGCAAACTAGTCTTTTTATTTCGGTCTTCTAATATATAACATTATTTATCAATATAGTGATTTGCATATGTTTGTAGCAGGCAGTGTAAAAGTGGTCAACATTACTTGTACCAAAGAGACAACAAATAGGTCAAAATGTACAGCAGAAAACACAAAATTTCAGCTAAATCATGTTACTTATACCCAACTTTATAACTTACAAGCAAGTCCTTCCAAACTATTTGTACCAACAGGCAATTCCCTGCACATCAGCTGAAGTTACAGAAGCCGCAGTGAAAACCTTGAGGGAACCAGATCTGCTGCCCCGTGTCTTCCTCCTTCAAGGACCACCTGGTACTGGGAAGACTAGGACCATTATTAGCATCGTTGTTAATTTGCTGAAGGTTTGTATTGTGTATGTCTTTGGATATATGCTTTTGTAAGACAAAAACACTTCGTAGCACTCATCAGCTGTTAAAATTTTGTTTTTGGAACCGAGGAATATTATTCTGAGGCCAAGCAAAATGCTTATTTTTCATGCTACCCGAAAAATTACTGATACAAATTAGACATTAACCCTAACCTAACCCATGTTTTATTTTGGATATTGGAAGGGAAAGAACAAATAAAAAAGGAGAGAAGATGAGGAAAAAAGTCCCAGGATTTGAACCTGGGACCCTTCGCATGCCAAGCAGAAGATCATGGATCGGTTATTTACAGTAGCCACAGGGGTTTTGCTGGCCCAGCTAGCGAATCCCTGGGTATATAATGACTGATTCCGTCATGTCCACAATGCCTAGAAAAGCTGCTTTTTTGCCTTGTAAAAGTACGTAATTTTTTCGCCATTTGCTGCTATTCCTTTTCTCCGATCAGCACCAGATAGATCGGTCTTCCTTTTACGCTGATTAACCTGTGTAAACCAATCAAGGATTGTAATTGACAGTGACATCAGACGCGATAAATTCTTTTTATCTCTGTCTTTAATTATAGTGCGGTTAAGGTGAACCTCATTCGTAACTGACCCTTTTTTTCCCCATTTGTATCATATATTTCTTCTTCTAAACTTCAAAACAAAAGACAATTTTAACTTAAGTACAGTAGTAGATTTAAAACAACAGTCACAAGACTTACTATTTGCAGAGCTGTAGTAGCCTGCATCTACAGAGATTATTCCACGTGACTTGAATTTTATCTTTCATTTACACACAAAAATCGAAAAGCCAATTGTAGGGACTTTCCGTTAACAATCAGTGACAGCAGTGCTGAGTCATGTGATGTACAAATATGGTAGTTGTATGTGCATAAATTGCTTGTTTATGTAGGATACGCGGAGGACCCAAGTCATACTGCATCACATGATTCGGTCATTATCAATTAAAGGCGTCTTGTATATTCAATAGTTTATGAAGTACGCACCATGCATATTCATGAGGTTATGAATGTCAAGTAACAAGAGCCCTCCATATGTTTTGGCATGAAGTGAAATAAATCTACACTTTTCACATTTTCATTTCATTCAGTAGTTATTGTGTCGGATGACATATTTGCTATCGTTGTCACTAAATTGGTCAAAATTGTTAATTCTATCACTCATTCAGACACAAGGTGCACCTCCGCCTCCAGCTCGCCGCTTGATATCTGGACAATTTCCATGCCACCCAAAAATACTTCTTTGTGCTCCTTCTAATGCTGCAGTCGACATCCTGGTGCTCAGATTGGCTGATGCTTTGAAGCATGCAGAGAGAGAAGGCTTTGTAAGACCAGGTAAGGCACCTCATCCATATTGGTTGGATCTTGGGATCAGTGGCATAGCCAAGGTGGTGGGGCAAGGGGGGAACCCCTATGTAAGAAGTCTCCCCTCTTGCACTCCTGGGATGCTGGCCACCCTGATATTTATGATTTTTAATCTTTTGTTTTACTTTTAGTTCATTTTTTGACCATTTCCATCACAGTTAGCCCCAGTTGATAGTTGCCTTACCCAGCATCCACCCCCTTGACCACCCTTGGGATCAACCGTTAATACCTAGTATTTGTGACATCTTAACTAGACTGTTATTAATTGTTCCAAAGTTTTTTTTGGGCCTGAGCTTTTGATCCTAGCAGGATCTTTATTATACCATTCAGCAAATTACTTCAGAGGTGTTCGTCTGCTCTGTCTGATTATCGCATAAAAAGAACTAGGTCACGCGTTACTACACAGCTTGACCAGCGAATGAGGTGCCGATGATGTGATTCAATTAGCCAATCAGAACCACACTTCCGTATACACCATAATCTGCGCCAAATTGTCAGACCGCTGAAGTTCTCTGCTGAAAAGGCATAGTATTTTGAAAAATATTGATATTGTCTTGGATAAAGATCCTAGTAGAATCGAGAGCTGAAGCCCCTAAAGTGATTGTACCAGTTTGTGTGTGGTTGATCAGTTCCCAATTCAGTCCATGCTTTTTGTTTGTATGTGCCATTTCATTTGATCTTCTTTCATTGCTAGGTTGTAGGCACCTTCCAGAGATCTGCTTTTGCCGACTTCAATTCCTGTGTATAAGGCTATTATAGCTTATGTGAACCAGACTGTTTGCAGACTTTGCCAACCTAAATTTTGCATTTTGACCATTTTTTTTGCTGTATTTAATATTAGTCATTTTTTGGCAAAATTTTTAGAGGAATTTGTAAAAAGAAGAGGAAAAAATAAATAAATAAAAAGCCGCCCGAATGACCCTACCTGAAAGGTCTGTCCGCCTGCCCAATTTACGAGACTTTTGTTTCTGTTGCCTAAAGGGGCATTTCTCTTTTGCAAATTACTTCATGAATCAGAGGGCGAGATAGCCGAGTGGTTTAAGTATAGACTGCATAATTTAAGCTCTATTGTTCTCTCAATTGTATTGTTTTAGGATTTCAAGGGAAGAAAGGTCACCACAATGCTGGACACTTCTCAGTGATTCGACTTGGAAGAACAAAAGATGTACATCATGAAGTACTACCCTTCTGTCTTGAACAATTGATAAAGTGGACCAAACAGAGAAGTAAGTAATTGGGCTATTCCAGTTGAGATCCATACACCCCTGAATTTAAAAAAAAAAAAAAAAAAAATTGGTATTTATACTCATGTACCAAAGCGCTTTACATTTATTCCGCTGTCCTTATATATGTCAGCCACCATACAGTGCCCAAGGCATGCTCATACCTTTGGGCGGCACTCAATGGACAATATTCATAACAGCTCCCCATTTCACCACCTGGGTAGAGAGAGGCAAGTAAGGTAAAGCGCCTTGTCAAAGAGCATAATACAATGGCACCGCCGCGGCTAGAACTCACAACCCACCTTTTGAAATTCACACCCCCTGTGTGGTCAAGTTTAGAAAGGCATACGGATTTCAACTAGAATAGCCCATCATTACTGTAAAAGTGGAAAATTTCACACAATTAATTTTTTGCACTTCGCCAATTTTGAACTGTTTTCCTCGTTTTTAAATTTGCGATTCTAAATTTCCTTACATTCACACATTGTTATTTTCCCTGTAGAAGCTTGTTAGACGAAAAGCGCGAAAGTAAATGTAGCGCAAAATGTGGTGAATTGTGGTAACCACACTGGAAGTTTATGTATTATCCTATGGGCATGGACAAAAATAGCCAATTGCGCGTAAATGTGCGGGCCGCGCGGAAAAAAATAACAAATTGCGCTGAACTTGTCTACATAAAACACACAAAGAAAATACAGGAAGAAAAAAAAGCATGTCAAAATACTGAAATTATATTATACCAGGTCTTGGATTTTTTAGCATTATGATATCTAAAGTCACACAATTTGTGGCCATTTTTGACATTTTTGGCATTTTGGTGGCCATTTTGAAAAGCACCCTCTATCTGGAGTTTCCCACCATTTGACCTTTTCATACTTTTTACATGCTCCAAAGTACAAAACACACTTTCAAATCATATGCCCTGTGATTTCGTCAAGGAATCACTATTTTCACTCCTACTATACATCTCCAACTATTAAATGCACATGTGCTTTTCCAACATATCCTAAATATTTATGCCTCAAAGTTTCTTCCCACGCAACCTTAATACATGATAAATACGCGAAAGTAAGCAACACATGTATGAGACAGATTAACATTGTCAATTTCTGTATTCTTTATATGTGACTATCCACATCGAAACGCTCGTAAAGTCGGCCCCTGGTCAATTTTGTTTTCTTCCGTGTTTAGAAAATATATATCATAAGCTTTACAATGATATATCATTTGACTTCAAACGATATCCAAAAGCGGAGTTATGGCTTGTTCAACTTTGCTCCTTCAGTAAAAGGGTACATTATTTTGGTGCTACAATATTTCTCTTTTTCTACATCACGCTGGTATTAAATATTAAATTGTGATAATTGGCGGTCACTTCAAATCATCCCAAAGTCAACGCGGTTCAGGAATGTCCTCTCATTGTTAATTGTTGGTTAACCCACCACTTGAACAAGATTTATCCATAGCAAACAAAGACTAAAGCTATTTACTATAAGTATAAGCTTATTATCCTCTTCAACAATAGGATTAAAGATTGATGTGCTGACTGGACTGAAATGAGAAACTTGTAGGACAATTATTGGGTACAGGGTTGCCAAACCCGCGATTTGGTAGCCCAATTGGGCGACTTTAGAAGATTTTCCCCGCGACTTATGACAATTTCCTGTCCCATAGAAACCAATGGTTAAGAAAAAATTGGGCGACTTTTTCAACATTGGCTCCTCATGATTTCCGATAGTTTCATGTCCCATAGAAACCAATGGTAAAGAGAAAAATTGGGCGACTTTTCGATTATTTGACCCGCGATTCGGGCTGAAATCTTTTGGCAACCCTGATTGGGTACATTATGAATACAAGCTTGATGCTCATTTTGGACTGTAACTCGAAATACAATTTGCCGACTTCACGAGCGGTTTGAGATGGATGGTCACATATTGTAAATGTCTAATATGACCTGTGGCAGCTATTGAAGGTAGTCTTGTTTTGGCTTGGTTTTTTTTTACAGATGAAGCTGATGATAAAACCAGTGAAGAATTGATACAGAAAATGAACATTGAAATTGGCAATATCGAATTACTTATCTCCAGGTTGTTATTGTCCGCACACAAAGATGAAGAGGAGGTAGGCTCACATCACTGGTGGAAGCAGGGTAGGGGGCAATGGTTTATTTTTTTTTTCTCTAATCTGAGCCATGCCAGGTGAAGCCAACTCAAGGTTGGCTCTGCTATCTGCATTTGGCTGCG
Organism: Amphiura filiformis; assembly: GCF_039555335.1. NCBI lineage: Eukaryota > Metazoa > Echinodermata > Ophiuroidea > Amphilepidida > Amphiuridae > Amphiura > Amphiura filiformis. The sequence goes on from NC_092645.1 coordinate 22,452,075, forward strand.
CTAGCTAATAGTGTGCTGTGTTTGTCATATCAAAGACCCAGTGAATTGGATCTAAGGCACAAAAGGCTTATTGTGCAAATAGAAATAACCCAGAGAAACCACAAATTCTTCTTAATAATGGTTAGTATTCTACAGTAAATATGCAAACTAATCTGACTGCAGTCTTCAAAATACATTGACCACCCAGGGTTCAGCCAACCTTGGAACTGTCATAGCCAGACAGTGTTACTAGAATTAAAAATGGTAGCAGATACAAAATGGAATTTATGCTCGCATACCTTAAAAGATATGTTTAATATTTCTTAAATAAAAAATGTATTTTCCCTACATTTCTGATTTCTATAATACATACAAGATAAAACAGCTCCGGGACAAACGTGATGCTCTGTACGAGGAACGACAGATCGTGGAGAGAAAAAGGATAGACCGCAACCAATCAAACCAGCCAAAGCAAGCAAAAGTGGATGAGAATCGCATGCGTGAAAAGGTGCTAACGAGAGCAGACGTGATATGCTGCACGTTAAATCACAGCGGAAGTCAGATGTTCAAGAGGCACATATATAAAACAAAGGGCAACAGTCTGGAGAAAGAAAAAGTGGTTTCTTTTTCATCACTTATAGTGGATGAGGTAAGTGTAGGGGCCAGGGTTTACAGCTTTTAACGTTTTCGCGTTCATGACGCCTTTTTGTACTCACTGTACCCGGCAAAAGTAAGATTGTGTAACCTGAATGGGTACAGCAGCTTGGACCTGGAAAAAATTCAATCCAGGGAATTGTAAATATCATTGTGTGTTAACCATGTTAACTTACTGTTTTTGTTGACATTGTTGTAATATTGTAATATTTGTACAATCCGAAGAAAAAATATGAAATGAATCAACATGCATGTTAAGGTTATCACAGGGGTTTTTCATGCACTTGATTTCAGAGGAGTGCATAACATTAACAGTCATGCAGAGAATGAACAAGCATACCGGAGCATACTGATAATTAGAATATTGATCCACGTGCACAAGACGTGAAACTTAGCTTATCTCGTGAGACATGGGGGGGGGGTCATGAGGGGTGGCAACGGGCCGGATGCCAAGGGGGACACAAGCCGTTTTTCAACAATTTTCATAAGGATTTTCTAAATTTTAAACTTGTTTCCTCTGTCACCCATCTGGAAAATGTGTTGATTTTAAATTAGCCTTTGATGAAATAATTAAATCATCCCCTGATTAGGCAATAATATACAACAATAACAAAAAACAATTGTTTGTAAATCAAATTTGGAAAAAATATTCAACAAGACAGACTTAGTAGGCCTACAAATGTTTAAATTATGTAAAGTGAAAAACAATCACTGCAAAGGAAAGAAAAAATGTAGGGGGTGTCTTTGTTGATAACAATATCTTGTTTTTCAAGTTGAAATTTTCAGGGTGGGTGCTCATATGGCCATGCTTACTAAATGGATTGAATGTGAGATGTTAACAATATTCTGTGATGTTCAAATAACCTTGTTTTTATTGCAGGCTACACAGTGTACAGAACCTGATATTCTAGTGCCTCTACAATATGATATTCGTAAGTTAATGCTAGTAGGAGATCCCCAACAGCTGCCAGCAACAGTCATATCTAGGGTAAGAGCATGGGTCCATGGGATACTATGTGCCATTCCATTAATCCCCCCTAGCAACAATTCTAGCGGATTGAGCAGAAGGTACAACTAGAATTGAGATGGCTGTGAAATCTTACACAGGGGGTGTGTGGATTTTGGGCTGTTCCATTTAAAATACATACTCCCCAATGGAAGACATGACCTTACTCTCCCACACAAATCTACACCCCTGTGTGGGCGATTACGGTCATGTCTTCCACAGGGGTGAATGGATTTCAACTGGATTAGACCATTATACCGAAGGCGATATTAATAGAGGTTATTCCACCTTTTGCCATTAAAACAGAAGGGACAATTAAAAAAGAGAGGGGGTTTGACCCCACTGTCCACTATCATGGCCATGATGAGAATGTTCTCTATGTATGAACATTTTAACTTTAAATAATCCATACTGTTGAAATAGGCTCATAATCATATGGTGATAGAGGATTGTAAATAAGATGAAACTTCAAATTGAACACAACAAGTCGAATGTCCAATTGTAGAAGATCCTGCGTCATATACCATCGGAGATGTAATGGTGGATGCTGGTATAGTCCGGGACCATATACTTTGACTTGCTAACTGACTAACTCACAAACTCGCTCACTCACTCACTGACTCACTCACTCACTCACTCACTCACTCACACATTCACTCGATCACTCACTCGATCACTCACTGCATCAGTCACTCGATCACTCACTCGATCACACACTAGATCACTCACTCTATCACTCCCATGATCACTCAATCACTCACTCAATCAGTCAATCAATTAGTCAATCAATCAATCAATCAATCAATCAATGGTAATGGGTTGGACTTATATTGTAAACTTGCTCAAGTTTGATGTTTAATTTGGACTTTGCAGGAAGCATCTAGAAATAAATTCACCCAGTCACTGTTCGAGAGGTATTACCGTTACTTCAAAACCAACCACGAGGTACTACCTTTCAATCCTATACGCATGTTGAAGACACAGTATCGTATGCACCCTGAGATATCTAAGTTTCCATCACGACAGTTCTATGATGGATTGGTCCAAAATGATCCGTAAGTATGAGTAAGAAATGGGCTAATCCAGTTGAAATCTATATACCCCCTATGGAAGACATGACCTTTGTCACCCATTCAGGTTACCCCATTTGAAATTCACACCCCCGTGTGGAAGATAAAGGTCATGTCTTCCATAGGACTTGAATAGCCTAATGTGCAAGAAAGACAATAAAAAAAAAAAAAAAGTTGTTTGCTTGCCCTCGTCCGACTGACCGCTCTCGCAGTCCCGACCGTAGAACTTTTTTTTTTGCGATTTTCCCCAAAATGGCATGTATTTTTCGTCTGAAAAACCGATGATTTAAAAGAAACGTTGTAAAATACCATATCCTACATGTTTACGTGTCCGGCTGTACCTGACTGTCGGGTTCCGCAATTTCGTATACCACCTCAGCGTCTAAGCTCTAATACAATTTGCTATCCACCTGCACATTTCGGACGGCACATCTAGGGATGAGTTTATTTACAGGCAAAATATAACCGTGCATATCGTGCAAGAATGGATACAATATAGCAGATGTTAAAATATGGTAAAAGTAGATAAAATTTGAAAACAGTTGTACCAGATATTCATTTCTTGTTTATAAATATTTAGATTCATGATATTTGTTCAGTGACGACTAGGAAGTAACATTGCACTATTTTTTTCAACATGTTTGTTGAGGCTACTTTTATTAAGAGCACAAATCGCCGGTATAAATATGATTTCACTTTAAACATGGCGGACACAACACAAGTAGCGCTAGCTGTACAGGTGAAGCAAGGGACCGAACACGCTGATTAATATGATAGTTTTGAAAAGCAGAAAACACTACATGTAGGCAGGGCTGTCAACTCTCACGCATTGGCCGTGAGTCTCACGCATTGGGTCACTTTCTCACGGTCTCACGCCAAGGTAGTATAACCTCACGCCCAGGTAGTAAATCTCACGCAAAAAGCTGAAAAATTAGTAAAATCTCACGCATCGTCATGAATAATTTGTTGTTCCTACCCACCCCCGCTTTTCACATTCTAGAGCGCCGTGGCTCAAATAATCATCGGACAAAATGAACATTGAGTCGGCAAATCCTGCACGCTTCTGTCTCACGCCAAGCAATTCCAAAAGTTGACAGCCCTGATGTAGGAGAATTGTACACTTCATTAAACGTAGGCCTACATGTAGAAGAGCTACAATTGTTTAAGGTGCAAGTGGCGAGCACAGATGCTGGACCATGGCGTGATGTTGCTGCTACGGAAATGCTTGAACCATTAATTGCATTCGCTGATTCGGTATTCGCCATGTCTGTTTCTGGGAAACGGAAAAAAAAAAAAAAAAAAAACTTTTCCCGACCAACCGACCCAATTTTTAAAATCCATTCGAGGGCAAGCAAACAATTTTTTTTTTGCCTTACATTTGTTTGGAGTAACCTTTAATTTTGTACAGCTATTATTATCAATCGATGGGCTCACTGACTCCAGTAGCAACTCCAGTATGTTTAGTAGCAACGGTGTTAGCTTGTCCCAATTTTGTAGAAAATTGGACAAAGTAAAGCTAATTGCCGATATGAGTGGGTTTCGCTTTTGAGAATCTGTTATGCGCGAGAGTAGCATAACTATATATATTTGCAAGGCTCAAGCGAGCAGGCAAACTACATTATATTTTAATTATAAAATAGAGTACCAAGTGCAGGTACCATAGGAAAGTACAAAAAAAAAAAGCGCAGTGATTTATAGTGCGCTACGCACAGGCACAACGCCTAGACGTTGATCCACAAGCCTCAGCACACTTTACAGGTTGTCGCTGACCACTACGGCCCACATCATTCCACAAATCATTAAACAACAAATCAGGGACTTTGCTGCTTCAAGAGCGCACACCCTAGACATTCCACAAATAACCATCGCAACCAGGATCAGCTCCCCGAGTTTCGTACGGGTTACAACGAGACAAATTAGCAGTGAGTTCCTTGTCCAGGGGAATTTCAAACTAACTCAATTTTCTTTCCACTTGAGCGTACTAGGCACCGCCAGGGTTTGAACCCACAACCGAAAGGTTATCATAGTATTTATATTATGGAATTAATAATAATTTATACAGCATCCCGCATGCTATGATCGGGGTATGTTTCGGCCCAGCCAATTAATTCACGATCCAACATGTTTAATATAACTTATACTTTTGTCGATGTCCCAGCTTTTTCCTATGTAATACTATATAGTACCGAAAGGTTAACATATTATTTCGGAATATAACAATACTGTTAAGTTCTAAAAACAGTGTTAATTGAATAAAATACTATAAAGTTCGGAAAGGTTATCATAGTATTAGATCGTGGAATTAATATTTGCTTAATTCCTAGTAGACACGCTTACAATTAGCCAATGACATGAAACACTGATCTCTCTTAAGCTCGATTCGATCAATCAATAATGTTATACGGTCTAGTGAAGAGATCAGAGGGTGTTTTATATGTCTAGATCATGTAGATGATTTGATATTTCGGGTATTTCTAGCTGGAATTACCCGAGGGATTTCCAGATAGAAATTCCTTATATATAAATCTCTCTAAATTGTTCCATAGTTTTGGTTATTTCTATGTTTTTTTTTTTATATTTTCATCGCCCAATGAGATAGCTTCTGACTGAATTCAGGTTCTGTCCGGGACCTGCCGCAGTTATAATACTAATGAAGCTTAATTCCATTACCTATTTCGGACAATAGCCAAGGTCCAATACCCTTCAACCTTTTCCTATCACTCCAATGTGTTATGGTATACAAATATTGTTTATGTTTATGAATACAATGGTAAGAATATTTCACTGAATGAAAATATTCTTTCAATTGAACAAATAAAAACATTCAATATTTGTTTTATATAACTCATTTAAATAAGACACCTCAAGAAAGAAGCTGAAAACACAACATGTATTGCCATTTGTGAATGCAAGTTTATTTCCGATGACCATGATCATACTGATCATACCAGACTACAATCAACATGTGCCAAGTACTCAAGCTCATGGCACACGGTTTGGTCATTATAAGACAATGTGTGAAAATCAATAAAATTCATGCGTGTGCTAATCTTTAAGATTAACATTGTGAAATTACAGTATTTGTGCTTGTGCACTTGATGCTTCATTTCTTATTCTTTAATTGTTGCATTATTGCAATTGCAAACTTATGTAATTTTTGATTGTGACTTGAGGATTGTCTCATTAAAATAAGCGGCTGCTTTTTGATGGAATTGTGAAATTCCAACATTTCAAATTGGAATTTAAAATTATCCCGTTTACTGGATACAATGTGCTTGTGGAGAGCCTGAACCTTGCTTAACCTTATTACTTTATTTGCTGAAAAACGAACTTGTTATAAACAAACTGACCCATCCCAACCCTCCAATATTGACTCGACATCCTATTGAGCACCGTACACAACCGTAACTCGCTGCTCCTGAAGCCCTCAATCTGGAATAAAGCAAACAATCATAGTTAGAATATGTACATATCAATGTAGATAGTCATTCATAACGGAATACACCTTACATAGGTACACTTCCCATGTATCTTGTTATACCAGTAAATGATCATGCCCCGTCCCTATGCTCAAGGCAGTATCTTCCAGAGAAGACCGGTAATGCTTCCCCCATAGGCACAGGCTTGCATATACTTAGCCCCTCATGGACATTCTTTTAAGGCATGTTACCATGCTATATACATGCATCTTGCTTTGCTAAGTACATCAACAGACAGAAGGCTTAAATGCATATAAAGAACACATCATGGACTACACTTAAAGTGTGTCACAAAGCCATATATATTGCTTTGCCACGTATACAAATTTCAAGCTCATATAACATTAGCCCATCATGGGTCGACATTCTTAATGGCATGTTACAATGCCATATACACGTAACTTGCTTAGCCAAGTACATCTACCGGCTCAAGGCTTAAATTGCATATCATTAGCCCACCATGGACTACATTTAAGGCATGTCACAAAGCCATATATCTTGCTTTGCCAAGTACAACTTTCAGGCGCATGGCTTACATATCATTAGCCCATCATGGACATTCTTGAGGGCATGTTACAATGCCAGATATACGATACTTGCTTAGCCAAGTACATCTACAGGCTCAAGGCTTAAATTGCATATCATTAGCCCACCATGGACTACATTTAAGGCATGTCACAAAGCCATATATCTTGCTTTGCCAAGTACAACTTTCAGGCGCATGGCTTGCATATCATTAGCCCATCATGGACATTCTTGACGGCATGTTACAATGCCATATACACGTAACTTGCTTAGCCCAGTACATCACAGGCTCAAGGCTTAAATTGCATATCATTAGCCCATCATAGGCAACATTTAAGGCATGTCACAAAGCCATATATCTTGCTTTGCCCAGAACAACTTTCAGGTGCATGGCTCGCGTAATATTAGCCCATCATGGACATTCTTGACGGCATGTTATAATGCCATATACACGTAACTTGCTTAGCCCCGTACATCACAGGCTCAAGGCATAAATTGCATATCATTAGCCCATCATGGGCAACATTTAAGGCATTTCACAAAGCCATATCCAGCTTGCTTTGCCAAGTACAAAGGCTCACGGCTTGCATATAAATTGTCCATCATGGACCTTTCGGGCATGTCACAATGCCATCCTTTTGTTTTGCAAAGTGCGTAGGCTCAAGACATGTGAATAATTAGATCCTCAAGGACCTTATTAAAGCATAACCTGTAAAAAGAACAGTCTATGATTTCAAGGCAGTCACAATTCCACAACATTGCTTTACCCAGTATGTAGGGCACAAGGGTTGCATATAACTAGTCCATACTGAACATTATCCCTCCCCAAATATTACTTGAAATAAGTATATATATTCCCCGAGTATAGCTCAGCCTTTAATAGGCCAACTACCCAAATCCATGGCTCCATCTTTACCTGAACTCCACCAAACCACAGGTTTGATTAACCACTACCTCAAAACTGCCGACAAGATAGCTGCCTCCCAGAGAAAATATATGGGAGGGTGGGAGGGAAATTAATAAACTGCTTCTTGTCAGCAGCAAACTTGTCCAAGGTGTTGATACTCCAACAGCATTCACAAAAGTGATTATATTTCCCCTCAGCCTACCCAATGAAGATGCCACATGTGTACATGTGGCACTTTAAAATTTTCCGCCAGGCAATATGCAAATTAGCTCATCACCTGATGAGACTGCTGAGAATCAATCATAGCCCCTCTAGAGATGAAAACCCATCCAACCAGAAAGCCTGAAATAATCCTTGAGGGCTCTCTTTAACTCTATGTAGGCAAATATGCATGTGCCTAAATATAATTAAATAAGACACCTCAAGAAAGAAGCTGAAAACACAACATGTATTGCCATTTGTGAATGCAAGTTTATTTCCGATGACCATGATCATACTGATCATACCAGACTACAATCAACATGTGCCAAGTACTCAAGCTCATGGCACACGGTTTGGTCATTATAAGACAATGTGTGAAAATCAATAAAATTCATGCGTGTGCTAATCTTTAAGATTAACATTGTGAAATTACAGTATTTGTGCTTGTGCACTTGATGCTTCATTTCTTATTCTTTAATTGTTGCATTATTGCAATTGCAAACTTATGTAATTTTTGATTGTGACTTGAGGATTGTCTCATTAAAATAAGCGGCTGCTTTTTGATGGAATTGTGAAATTCCAACATTTCAAATTGGAATTTAAAATTATCCCGTTACTGGATACAATGTGCTTGTGGAGAGCCTGAACCTTGCTTAACCTTATTACTTTATTTGCTGAAAAACGAACTTGTTATAAACAAACTGACCCACCCCAAAAAGACGCTTTTTGGGCCCACCAATGTCGCCCAAACTGCCTGTAAGCGTACCGCAGCATCCAATGTGAAAATACCAAGGCCTAAGGTTGAAGGTGGAAAAACTCCCAAGGCACCTTTCAGGTTATTGACAAACAAGTCTAATCCAAGCGTGTCCCGATGAACATTATCGCACCCCAAGGGATGGATTTCCGGATGGCCAATGGCCTTGTTGCTGCACCAATTCGAAGTGAATGAGACTGAAACGGATGCTGATCTTGAAAGTGGCAAAATTCAAGTGATCTTTTTAGATTGGGAGGCAACTTCCAAGTACTCCCCCATAGCATCAGAGGTTTTAAAATGCTCTTGCACTTGTGGATTGGTCATTCATTACAAACAACAATGTCACAGATAGTGCTTATAATGATTTCAACAAATTAACCATCTGGATTGATATTCATTGCCCAATCACGACAACTAAATTATCTCAAGAAAAATCACCTCGGAAACCATGGATTACAGTACAAGTGGCTAATAAAATTGAGTAAAACTAAAGACAGACTCTATAAAAAATATCTCTAAGCCCACTGTCGAGAATAAAATGAAATATAACAAATATAAAAACTATTTAAACTCACTGCTATGTACTCAAAGAAACTGCGCATTACCTCCAAAATTGAATTTCCCTGTCATAACATGAAAAAATAAATGTGGCAAACTCTAAATAAACTTTTAGGTAGGGGGAAAAAAATTGAAATTTCCTGATTTCCTTACTGATACCGTTAACGATCATAAAGTCATTAATAATAAAGACATTGCATTGAAATTTAATGACTTTGTCACAAACATTGGACCATTTTTGGCAGAAAAAATACCAAACCCGATAATAATTCCGTCAACCTTCAATGACTTTTCAAACAACAAAAGCCTCTTCCTTTCCCCAACATCAATTGAAGAAATTATCAAGCTCTTTCAAAAATCAACACATATAGCTCTGGCGTAGCCGAATAAGCTCCAATCTTCTAAAATCAATTATCTTAGAACTAAATAAGCGCCTCTCACTCACATCTTCAATTCCTCGTTATCATCCGGTATTGTACCCACAAAACTAAAAATTGCCTAAGTCACACCCATTTCTTAAAGCAGACGATTGTCACGATTTCTCTAATTATAGGCCTATATCAATTCTACCATCAATATCAAAACTTCTTGAAAAAGTTATTTATAATCGTATTTTAAATTGTATTTCACTTCATGATTTTCTAAGTCCTCATTAGCTTGGTTTCCGGCCACAAGGATCCACATATATGGCCATTAAAGAGCTTTATTGCAAAATTGCCGAAAACCTTGATAAAAAGCAACATGTAGCAGGCATTTTCCTTGACCTCAGTAAGGCATTCGATACCTTAAACCACAACATCCTTTTGAACAACCTTGATCCTTTTGAACAACCTCATCAATATTCACTAAAGATAAATTATATAAACAATACTTGGCTAAACCTAATCCTGAAAATAACTTAAATACACAAAATTTTGCAATATACTAAATACTCTCCTACTAAAATCACTTTAGTTTTCAGCTTAATCTTCATAAGAATAACATGAAAAAGACATGGCAACTCGCAATAATATTCTAGGTAGGAATAAAACCGCTCAAACATGCAAGTTATTTTACTGATAATGATGGTAATGTAATTAAAGATCCCGATAAAATTGCTACACTTTAATGATTTCTTTACTAATATAGGTCCATCTCCTGCAAGTAAAATTCCGCCTCCTGATATATCCATTTTGGATCAAATTAAAACTTCTAATTCACCATTAAACTCCCTTTTTCTTTCACCTTGTTCTACCCAAGAAGTTCTCGACATCACGCGTTCCCTTTAATTTAAGACGAGCACCAGCTACGGTGTTGATGGCGTCAGCTCAAACATTCTTAAGCAGATTAACCCTGAAATTCTTGATGTCATCATACATATTTTTAATAGCTCCTTATCATCAGGTGTTGTTCCATCAAAATTGAAAACGGCCAAAGTGAATCCGGTTTTAAAATCTGGTGACAAACCTAAATTCACCAATTATCGTCCCATTTCTTTTTTACCATCTATCGCAAAACTGCTCAAGAAGATCATTTATAACCGGATCCTTGACTTCATTAGTGATCACAAAATTCACAGTCCGAACCAATTTGGCTTTCGCAAAAATCATTCCACCATACATGGCTATTTATAACCTGTATGACACCATAACCCCTGCAATTGACAATAAACTATGCACAGTAGGTATCTTCCTTGATTTAAGCAAGGCTTTTGACACCCTTGACCATTCCATTCTCCTTCAAAAACTTTACCACTGTGGCATTAGAGGAACTTCCAATTTGTGGATCAAAAACTATTTAAAGGATAGACAACAATTTGTTGTCTTCAATGGGACACATTCCTCCACTAATACCATCCATTGTGGAGTTCCACAAGGTTCGCCTCCTTGGTCCCTTACTTTTCTTCCTTTACATAAATGATTTGCCCAACTGCTCCTCTAAACATAAATTTATTTTATTCGCAGATGATACTAATATAAATTGTACCTATAAAGATCCTAATACCCTTGAAACCCTGCTAAATAAAGATCTTGAAATAATTTCTAACTGGTTTAAATTAAACAAGCTGTCATTAAATGTAAATAAAACTAATTACAGGCGGAATCCCAACATTGACATTAAAGTTAAGATTGATAATAAACAATTAGGTCAAGTTAATACTACTAAATTCTTAGGGATCCTAATTGATGATAATTTCAGTTGGAAGTCCCACACCACTCACGCCTGTAATATCATCTCTAAATATAATGGCATCATCAGAAAAGTTAAGCAATTTCTTCCAATTGAGTCCTTGCCAACCTTATACAACTCGTTGGTTTATCCTTACTTAAAGTAATGTGCAAGTATCTGGGCTGATAATAATAATTCACACCATGACTTTGTTCTCCTGTTGCAAAAGAAGCTCGTCATAACCTGCACTAACTCACTCTGGTTAGCACATTCTGACCCACTTTTTTTTTTTTTTTTTTTTTTTTTTTACTTAAAACATTACAAATTCAAGATTTGTACATTCTTCAAATTGTAATTTTTATGTATCAATTTTATCATTGCCTCCTACCTAACGACCTACTTGATCAAAATTATTTTACTATCAACAGTGATGTGCATAACTACAACACTCGTCAGGCAGGTACATGATATCCATCACTAGGAAAAGTGGAACGGCGTCATTTTCCTATTTTTGGCATCAAATAGCTTCAAATGGCATCAAATGGCTTCAAATGGCATCAAATGGAATCAGTGATGCCAATTTGGAATCAGTGATGCCAATTTGGAATCACTGATGCTACTTTGGAATCACTGATGCCAAGTTGGCAGCAGTGATGCCAATTTGGAATCACCGATGCCCAAACGGAATCAGCGCTGCCACACTGGAATCAGCGATTCCAAATTGGCATCAGTGATGCTATCTTATCATTAGTTTGGGTGTCAAGTACTTTTTAAGCTGTCAATCAATCTCATCTTTTGTTTAAGTAAAGTGTCTATTTGTTAAGCATGAGTGTTGTGCTCTTAAAGGTCAGTAGCTTTGTGTGTAAGTTAATAGCACAACAAATCATTGGTCAGGGCCCAGACTATCAGGGTATTATATTCTTTAATATTTGTTTGTGCTTTTTTTATTCAGGATTTAAAATACTTCAGTGACAAAATTACATAGTAGTAGAACTGATTTCCAAAGAGGTCATCATACAAAAATATTAACATTAGCAATTTTGAAGCTATTTTTTTTTGTCTTAATTTAAATGAAATTATATGGCAAAAGGCTGGTGTGAATAAAATTAGATGGTCATATAGTTCGAAATAAGAGCTACAATGTGGGGTGGTGTTTTGTTAGTTTCAAAAGGTATTCAGTGGCGGCTTTTATTGGGGGGGTATTATTGGGAAAAGTGAATTTCAGGGGGCAAATCAACAAATTTTATGCATAAAATTACCGCAAAAAAAGCCCCCCATTGAAGGTATTATATCTTTACTTAAAAGGGCATTTCTTGATCCACAGCCTCATTCCCCCACTTTTCTCAAAAACAATTTAGATTTTTATACCACTGGAAACCTCTGGCTACATAATGTTTATGTACCAACAATTTCTTGCAGATTAATTCGTTGAGCTTAAAATATCGTCAAATTTGAATTTCGTTCTGGTATAACAGAACGAAATTACAACAGTGTCCTATGGAGCAGTGTAATACACATAATCATGCATAACTCCCAAATGCAAAATCGGAATCAACTGAAATTTTGGGAATAAGCTTTTTTCGTGGATATCTACTGAAAATGTTTACAAAAAGAGGATGCTAGGATCACAAAATCCTCCTTTAATAAGTATAAAATGATTCTCAAGTTAAGTCGATTAAGCTTAGTGTTGTTGTTTCAGCTTTCTTTACAACATAACTCAAGAACCACAGAACCTACAAAAGTATAGCTGTGATATTTGAATTCTTCTACACGCTCACTATGAAATGATCAAAGCAATTTTGTCAAAGCTCACTACCATTCGCAAGATGTAAGTAGGCCCCTAATGAAAACTGAATTATATTATATATGTACAATAAATCACTTCCAGTAGGATTTAATGGTAAGTGAAAAAAATAATTGAGTGCACTTGAATTAAACAAGTATTATAATAAAAAATTAAAAAGAAAAAAAATGCTGTTTAAAAAAAAAAAATTATTAAGGGCCTATTTATCATGAACATTGACAGAGATGATCAATTGATAACTATTGATTAACGACAAGTCAAGTGGTGACAATCTACATTATGATGCCATCCAGGAATTATAATCCCACTTGAAATCACCATCATCCAGCATTGAGTCTGGTTTGATTTATTTTGAACATTACATTAGGTTTAGTCTTCCATATGATTTACCATGATCAACATCAAGACTGCTAGTGCTCCAACTTCAGAGATTTAGTTAGACCTGGTTCAGTTATGGTTAATTCGTTTAGAATAAATATTGTGTAGTTTGAATTTCATTCTGGTACACTAGAACAAAATTACAACACATTGTCTATGGAGCAGTATAATACACATAATCATGCATAACTTCTAAATGCAAAATCGGAATCTCTACTGAAATTTTTGGGAAAAGGTTTTTTTTGTGGATATCTACTGAAAACGTCATAAAAAGAGGATTCTAGGATCACAAAATACTTTTACTTGATTACTATACAAGCCATGAGAAATAGACAAACTAAGAAAATAAATATAACAATTGGCTAAATTTGTAAGTCTCATTGTAAAAAAACAAATATACTTTTATTTTGCTGGAATGGGTCATAAATTTTAATATTATTTTGTTCATGTCATTTTATTCTGAGGGTTATTTGGTGTGTGAAAATTAAATTGAAGCCAATTGCACCCACCCATCACACACATCAACAATGCTTTATAACAGTGCTCCCTAAAAAAGAGGAAACTCCTAGCAAATTCCTAATCTTTATGGTGGATGATTGTGGGATTATGTAAAGGATGACAGCTCTACCATCACTTTACATTTTAGGTTTATCAACTTTATCAGTACTTCTACTCAGAATTAATATAAAAAACTTGTAAGAATTTGTCAGAAAACACACAAAAGGATGATGAAAACTCATGAAGCTCTAGGTGAAATTTCCTCTTTAAACTTGACTCAAGCTAGATATTTAGCATATTTGACTATTTGGCTGATAACAATGTTTTAAATCATTTTAATTTGATCACCCATATATAAAAGATTATGATAAATAGACAAACTAAGATAGAAAATAGGAAAGAAACCATTTTTAAGTGCATTGAAGGTTTATTTTGCTGGAATGGGTCACAAAGTTTAATATTTGTTCATGTCATTTTATTCTAAGGGTCATTTGGTGTGAGGAAACAAAATTGAAACACCCATGACACCTGAGACGAATACCTATAGGTATATTCGTCTCAGCATGACACACATGGACAATGCTTTATAACAGTGCTCCCTAAAAAGAGGAAACTCAGATCAAATTCCTAATCTTTATGGTGGATGATTAAGGGATTATGGGTACAGACCGCAAAATAGCTTTCCATAGACTTTACGTGCCAAATAAGGATTGTGTTTCAGGCCATAAGTCGAGTTACCTCCAACTTTGAAACATATATTTGATATCATCTTAATCAAAACAAAATTCTGCTTAATATCTGAAAATTATACAACATTTTAGATCTACTTTTTGAGAAAATTAGCGCCATATAAAAAGGCCAGATGCCAGATTTTCCTGTGTATTCATCAGACTGCTAACCGCGTTTTGACCTTGTGTGTTCATGCGCACATAATCATATACATCACTCAAATTTGTGCATTTTCTTTTCAAATTTGTAGAGATCACATTCACAAGTTCTAGTAAAACACAATTTTCAACACTAAAATTGTTAATATTGTACCGATTTTCTACAATTGTTATGCAAAGTTGGGACTATAGTCATGATAAACTTTTGCAGGAAACCGCTTCACAGGCCGATTTAGTGGTATGAACCCTTATGTAAAGGATGAAAGCTCTACCATCACTATTATTTGGATTTTCTGCAAGCTCGGGAGTGAAAAACACTGGAAAACAACCAGACTTTCGGGCCTTAATGCTACCCCTGTTTATCAGTACTTCTACTCAGAATTTATAAAGAACTTGTAAGAATTTGTCAGAAATGATACAAAAAGGATGTCATACACATAACATAAGCCCCATTTGTGATACCATGGATTCCTGGAGTCAAAAGTGAGAATTTGTCAGAAAACACAAAAGAATGATGAAAACTCCCAGGATGAAGCTGTACAGCTGAAATTTCCTCTTTTAATCTTGACTCATCAGATCAAGTTAGTGTGTTTGGCTGATAACAATGTTTAAATTTGATACTTATATATGAGAAATAGACAAACTAAGCTAGAAAAAGGAGGAAAATGTTTCTTTAATGCATTGAAGGTTTATTTTGCAGGAATGGGTCATAAATTCTAATATTTGTTCATGTCATTTTATTTTAAGGGTCATTTGGTGTGAGGAAACAAAAGTGAAACCAATTGCACACACCCATGACACACATGGACAGTGCTTTATAACAGTGCTCCCTAAAAAAGAGGAAACTCCTAGCAAATTCATAATCTTTATGGTGGATGATTGTGGGATTATGTAAAGGATGACAGCTCTACCATCACTTTACATTTTAGGTTTATCAACTTTATCAGTACTTCTATTCAGAATTCATAAAGAACTTGTAAGAATTTGTCAGAAAATGTACAAAAAGGATGATGAAAACTCCCAGGATGAGGCTGTAGAGGTGAAATTTCCTCTAGATATTTAGTGTGTTTGATTGTTTGGCTGATAACAATGTTTAAATCATTTTAATTTGATATTTATATATGAGAAATAGACAAACTAAGCTAGAAAAAAGGAGGGGAAACATTTTTTTAATGCATTGAAGGTTTATTTTCCTGGAATGGGTCAAATTCTAATATTTGTTCATGTCATTTTATTCTAAGGGTCATTTGGTGTGAGGAAACAAAATTGAAACCAATTGCACACACCCATGGACAATGCTTTATAATAGTGCTTTATAACAGGAAACTCCTAGCAAATTCACAATCTTTATGGTGGATGATTGTGGGATTATGTAAAGGATGACAGCTCTACCGTCACTTAACATTTTAGGTTCATCAACTTTATCAGTACTTCCCCGGAGTACTTCTACTTAGAATTTATAAAGAACTTGTAAGAATTTGTCAGAAATTATACAAAAAGGATGTCATACACATAACATAAGCCCCATGGTGGCAATACAATGTACCCATGTTTGTGAGTCAAAAGTGAGTAATGTAATGTTTCGAATGTTTAAGGACACGGATAGCAACGTTTGCACAGTATTTGTTGTGGGACCTGAGAGGACATCAGACATATAGAATTGCATTCTGAATACGAAGAATGTCCTCCCGATATCAAATAATTCTGGGTTTTTTTTAATTTGCGATATAATACAAATTTAAATTAATGACAAATTATTAACATTTGATATATTTTTTAATTTCTGATATTTAAAGCCTATGTACGATCTTTTTTCAGAATATACCTTTTATTTTTTTCAAAACCGATTTTTTGTAATATTTGTAATACTTACACATGATCCAACTTAAATCTATGAGCAAACTGTCAAATTAAGCCCTATTTGTAGTAAAACGGAATGATTTTCTGTTGGTCCGACATATTATCATGATTTTTCAGATTATGATAATATGTCTGAACGATCGTAAATCATAGTCTCCTACGACTCCAATTTGGTTAGGCTCCCTCCACAATGCACCCAAAATGTGAAATGATTCGGCCTTGGCGGAAATTTTAAACTGCATTCCATCACCCGTTTTACACCTTCCGCGAAAACACAGGTAGACAATGAATGATTAAAAACACAATACAGTTCCCTTCGACAAAACACACAGCTTCTACGTGGTCTATTCGCTGTTGAAGTGACATAATAATTGGGATTAAACTACACGCGGTATCTATGCATTGATGTACTTGCGAACAAAAGGACTATATGTATGAATAGATGCGACGGGATTACCTCATGAATTATCTCCATTATATATATTATTAGCTATTATTCTATTAACCCTCCTCGTCCTTGCATCTTCTCTTGGTGTTAGGCGGCTTTTATTTGCACAATTGGACGCTCAAAACACCAGGTTGGTGCTAGCGGCTACCCAAAGATGTCCGACCAGATCCTGACCGTTGGATTCGTCTATACTTAACCAATACCATTTTGAATTAACATATAATTTAAATAAATATTGTTGATACTACACATGCTAATAGTGTAACTATTTTAAGTTACACCCGGCGTAAACTTGCGCTAACATTGATAAAAATTCACAAATATTTTCCCTACTCCTACCACGTGTCTACACCTAACCTACTCCTAGTACTACACCGACCAGTTCCACCAAGCATTAACTTCTGGTTGGCGTATATCGGCTACCATGCACTTCTGGTGTTTCCGTGACCTTTTGCAACCATGTGAAATGTCATTCCAATCAAAAAAGGTCAAACTTACACCGGGTGCCAGGCATATAGCAGCGTTCACATTGCAACATATGCCTTGCGGATATTACAGCTAGCTCGCTACATACACCAAGACGTACGCCTGGCGGAACTTACGCTGACCATCTTTCACACTGCCACTACTCCTGGCAGCGCCTACCACTACATGATGTAGGGCCTATATCTCATTCAGCTCCATATACCAATGAAAGCTTCCACTTAGTTGCTTTGTCATCAATGCAAATCAATAAGTTAATACAGAAGTTCATTGGATGTGAATTTTAACTGTTAAAATATAAATACTTTAAAGTGCAATCAAGTATATATTTTTGCTTTGAACCAAATTTAAGACTGGTGTGGACCAATAATGGAACAAAATCAGATAGATTTAAAATTGGTTGTATTATTGTAAAGCTTAAAAATAACTGAACAAGAATTTAAAAATAAATAAATTAAGAAAAATAATCGAAACCTTAAAAATAAACATGAGTCTGTTGTGCTACATGTATTATTTTCTTTAAAACAATATATATGCTATTTGGAAATCATATTAAAACTAATGAAGTTAAAGACAAATTTAAACCTTCACTTGATAACACAGAAATAAATCATGTGATAAATTTAAATTCTTGGGTGTTACTGTTGATCAAAATCTGACTAGGAAAATCATATTGATGAACTTGCGAATAAAATATTCAAATAGCATTAGAATTTTGTATATTAAAGGTCAAAATATATCTTCCTATAACAGCACTTTTATAATAAAAACATGTTATTACTGTAATTATGGCATACTGCCTGGAGTAGTGCAGCACATATCCTGGAAAGATTTCCAGGATCGACTGAGTGCAGGCAGTAAAAATAAGCTTCACATGTTACAAAAACTTGCTTTCCGGGCAATCAGTAAATAGTGAGTGCAGAAGTCATTCAAATCCACTGTTTATCAAATATAATGTAAACTGAATATTGGCACATTCATGTAAAAATACTGCAAGAATGTGTTACCCCCCCCCCCCCAGCATTTAACGATATGTTTTCAACTAATGCAGCAAATCATAATTATAACACTAAATTTGCTTCTGACTTTGAATAATTTGGCAATACAAGGGTGTAAAGATTAGGAACAATATCCCAAATCTTGTTAAAAACTCCAGAAATATGAACTTTTAAAAGCTCCTTAGTCTTATAAATATATGCAGACTCTCTCATTTTAGATACAAAAAATTCAGAGTAACAATAATGGAGTCTGTGACATACTTGACAAGTCTCTGGCTTATTTCTCAGTTCTACTCCACTTTATTTTTCAGTAATACTATTACCGGTAATAGATTTCCTGTGGTTTTAAAAAAATGTACTTGTCTTTACATTATGTGGAAAAAATCAATATATCAGGCCTCTATGTAGGATAAATAGGCTTGCATGACCCTGAGCCATAAAAAACTCAAACATGAAGCTGCTGCTTGTTTATATTCACAGCCCATTGGTTTCAGCACAACACTGGTGCTAAACAAACAGACATTGCGGAATCTTTCATTAGGGAATCTGAGGTTGTAAATGTCCAGGGCTTCAGATGGGTGGGTAAGAACAGACACAATAAAGGTGGAGGAGGTATAGGCCTTTTAATTTCTGATTCAGTATGTATTATTGATGATGATGTTTTTAATTCATCCTCTGATGTGTATGAAAGATTATGGGTAAAAGTATGTTTCGATAAAGATAAACCAATGTACATAGCTGTAGCTTATTTTCCTGTTGAGGGTGTTGACGCAGACACGACCGATGAATTATATGGTCAACTACTTTCAGAGGTAATGCGAATTGAAGATCAAGAAGACGATCCATGTATATTAATTATGGGCGACTTGAATGCCAGAATTGGTCCGAAATTCCTTTTGGTGACCCAGTATTAAATAGTAATGGTAAAAGACTTCTTAATTTTCGTGATGACTCGAATCTAGAAATTTTAAATTGCTCCAAGAAATGCCAAGGTAAAATAACTTGGTTTAGAGGTAATCTTAAGAGTACTATTGATTATATGCTATGTTCTGATAATTTCGAGGAAAGGGTTTGTAAAATGATTGTTGATGAAGACCGTAATTATGGTTTAGGTAGTGATCATAATGTTCTTTTGCTGACATTAAACATTAAAAGGGTAACAATAAAAGGTCTAACAATGACAACAAGATTATTTGGAATATCCAAAAGACACAGACTATACAGCTTATCAAAACAATTTGCGGTTTAATTTCTGTGAATGGGATATTGATTCCTTAGACGATCCTGATGTCATATGGGATTCATGGAAAACCAAAGTTTTGGCGGCTGCGTCTGAGGGATTAGGGACTAAAGAGATTAAAGGGAAATGCAATTCATGGTTTGATAATGACATTGATTCGGCGATAAAAGATCGTAGAAACGCAGCAAGGGAGCACAGGAAGTGGGTAAAAAGTGATCAACATGATGAATGTAACAATAGGGAAGAAGGTAATAATTTATGGAAATCCTATCAAGACAAACGTGTCCATGTTAAAAATCTTGTAAAGAGTAAAATCACTCAAATGCGTGTCAATAGGTCTGTCGATATTGCAAAGAAAGGTGGACCTGCTTGTAAAGACTTTTGGAAGATTCTTAAGAGTAATGATAATAGTAAAAGTAAGTCTGCTGTTCACTGTATAAAAGCGCCTCAATCGGGTGAAATAATTTATGATAAATTAAAAATGAATCAAACTATTCTCCAATATTGGCGCACTTTAGGCAAGATGTACATGAATATTAATGAAGATGGAAACAACGAGAGTACAAATAGAGTAAATACGGTAAATACAATGGTTAATTCCATTAGATGTAATTCAAATGTTAATGTAAATGATGATACTTGTTTGCACGATGTTGATATTAATATGAATATTGTTTTAGAGGCATTGAGCATTGCAAAGAATAACAAATCTCCAGGTTTAGATGGAATTACAAATGAACTTCTTAAAAATGGTGCAGATTATATGCATAGAAGTATATTAGTAATGTTTAAGAAGTTTATCGATCTTGAAAAAACTCCTAAAGAATGGAATCGCGGGATAATCGTTCCTATTTTCAAGAAGGGTGATCGTAAAGATTTGAATAATTATAGGGGTATTTCACTCACTTCGTGCGTTTCAAAAGTTTTCAATAGAATTATTGCGATGAGCATTTCAAAATTTTTAGAGAATTCAAATGCGCTTTCGGAAGTTCAAGGAGGATTCCGCCCTGACCATAGATGTGATGATCACATATTCGCACTTAAAAGCATTGCCGCATGTCGTTCGGCGGAGGGGAGAAAACATTCATGGCATTCTTAGATTTTCGTAAAGCATTTGATACGGTGTGGAGGGAGGGTCTTCTTTTGGCAGCCTGGAAGTCGGGGTTAAGGGGACGAATGTGGAGATTAATTGATGCGCTTTATGACAATGTTCAAGCTCAAGTTAAATTTGGTAATATTAAAACTGATTTTTTCGAAGTCTCTGAAGGTGTTAAACAAGGCTGTGTATTGTCACCTGTATTATTCTGTATTTTCATACATGAATTTACTAAATTGCTTAAAAAACACGAAATTGGTGTAAGGATTTATAACGTATGTGTCGGTAGCCTTTTTTGGGCCGACGATGTAGTGTTATTAGCCGACAATGAACACGATTTGAACAGAATGTTAAGTTTAGCAGCAGCATTTGCTGATGAATGGAAACTAAGCTTTAATTATGACAAATCTAATGTATTAATAATAGGCCAACGTACTAATGCAAATAAGTTGTGGAAATTAGGCGATAAATTCATATCAGAAGTAGACTCTTATAAGTATCTAGGTGTTACCATATCTCGTAATCTCTCAGATCATGGTCACGTTCAAGAGGTAACAAAAAAAGGTAATAGAATTATTGCATATATCAAGTCTGTAATAGGTAATTTCGACAATTTTAATCGTGTTTATTATGGTGATATATTATGGAGAACAATAGCGCTCCCATCAATTAATTATGCTAGTGCAGTGTGGATTCCCAGTAGTCAATCCGATATTGATAAGCTTGAAAATCTTCAGCTTCAGATGGCGCGTCACATTCTCAAAGCCGCCCGCAATACACCACGTGCAGCGCTCTATGGCGATTTGGGATGGGTCCCTATTTCCACGATTCAGAATTCTTTCAGAGTAAAATATTTTGCTCGTGTTATTGATTTGGAATCCCATCGCTGGCCAAAATTGCTTTTGAACACGATGATGAGCTTAAACATCGAGCCTAACAAGCTGCGTTACAAATTCTTAAATAGTGTCCAAAATATCTTAAACGAATGTGATTTAGATGACGTCATCGCCTGCATAAAGGTCGGAAAACCTCCTCGTAATCCACATTGGGTGAATTCGATTAAAGATAGTATTTATAACATCTCTAATAACAAATGGGAAGAGGACGCTCAAACTAAATCTTCACTCGTTGATTACTTAGCAATTAAAGACGCTCCATATATGGAGACATATCTTTTAGATGCAACTGACTTTCATGGCGCCTCGTTGAAATTCAAAATTCGCTCTAACACTCTCCCGTTAGACAGTAAAATTTGTAAATGGACACCAGACAATGATGGTATTTGTAAATTATGTAATATTGATCGCGAGGATGTAAAACACTTCCTTTTCACATGTCACTCACTTAACACAATCAGGGCTGATGAATACAGTAAACTCGAGAAAGAGCTAATTAATTTAAATGGTATAGATATTTGGGAATTATTCATCTCTGGTAACTTAGACGTAAAGTATAATATGACCCTTGGAAGTGTAAAATTGTTTGATAATTTAAGTAAGGCAGAAGATTTCTATCACACATTTGATAAATTCTGCAAATCCTTCGTGAAAAGAGCATGGAAGGCAAGATCCGAATTGAGTTTGAACGCTACTGATATTTAATGTATTTATTTATATGTGATGAATTCTGCGTTGCTAGCTAAACTGTATAATTGAATATTTTTATATTTTGTTTTATTTTCATGCTTACAACCCATTTCAAGTCAACTTGGGTTGAGACAGGCAATTTCTTTCTTTTGTTATTATATATCTTATAATTTTGCATGTATATTCAGTTGTGTTTAAAATTCGTTTTATATGTATATTGTTTCTGAACGCACCGCTGGTTAGGCGTGTGCCACTGATATAAAAGTGTATGTTCCAATAAATAAATAAATAAACATAAACTAACAAGAAAAGATGAGATTGATTGACAGCTTAAAAAGTACTTGACACCCAAACTGATGATAAGATAGCATCACTGATGCCAATTTGGAATCACTGATTCCATTTTGGCATCAGTGATTCCAAATTAGCATCACTGATTCCAAATTGGCATCAGTGATTCCAAATTAGCATCAGTGATTCCAAATTGGCATCACTGATTCCAAATTGGCATCACTGATTCCGTCTTGATGCCATTTGATGCCATTTGAAGCTATTTGATGCCATTTGAAGCCATTTGATGCCAAAAATAGGAAAATGACGCCGTTCCACTTTTCCTAGTGCATATTGAGCAAACCAACACGTGCCTTGCATATAACACCATCAGAATCCAAGGTGCATAACTTTGGAATAATTTACCACCAATTCTGAAAAGCGCACCTTCGGTAGCTGTTTTTAAACAACACATGAAAAAACATCTCCTTGGAAAATATTTGACAAGTGAATCGTAATTACATTCATGTTTCATTGCAACTTTAAAACGGTCTCTCATTTTTTGCTATCAGGTCAGCTTTATGTCGGCACCCTAATTTTTTGGTACATTATTTAGTTTACCATCAGTTTTATATTTTCCAATTATGTATCATTTCACTCCAAATTGTGTGCCCAGTGCATGGCCAGCCTTGTGGCCATAACTGCTTGCTTTCACTATCTCGTCCATATGCACTCAGTGCACGATTTTTAGTGAAAATTGTACTGAGCGTAATTTTTTTTTTTTTGTTGTTGTTAAATGTTGTATGTTGTAACTTTAGGCCGAGGGCACTGCACCTCACGCTCTGCGTTTAGCAGTGTCCTCATCCATCTCATTGACGTTTTTCATAAAAGTAGTTGCTTTTTCCCATTATATTATTGTATATAAAATACATCCTTATTGTAACTCATTGTATCATAATTATATTGTTGTATGATGAATGGATGAAATAAATTGATCGATTGATTGCTTGATTGCTTGATTTATTTATTTATTGATTGATTGATTGTACCAGAGGTCTGGCCAATACATGGATTCGAAATTATCTCAGTGATAGGAAACAATGTGTGGTATTTTAATGACGCAGTATCTCTCATGAATATCACCTGTGGAGTTCCACAGGGGTCAATTCTTGGTCCCTTCCTCTTCTTATTATATCTTAATGACCTTCCCCTTTGTTCCAAAATCCCACACTACACACGTCACTAAAATTGTGTCAAAATATAATGGTAATATACGTAAAGTCCGCCCTTTCCTACCGGAGGCCTCTTTGCAAACCTTATATAATACACTTGCCTTTCATATTTAACTTACTGTGAAATTGTCAGGGCAGTTAAAAACAACGCAATCTGGATTCTCTTTTTCTCCTACAAAAACAAGTTATAAGGACGTGCACCAATTCTTTGTGGCTCGCCCACACTGACCCACTTCCAACAATTAAATGCTCTTAAGATCCATGACATGTTCAAATTTCAAACAGCAATTTAATTTTTTTCGCATTAAAATCACCATCACCTCGAATCAAACATTAATGCTGAACTTAATTTAATATCAAATTGGTTTCAATTAAATAAACGTTCACTAATTATCATGCCTTTCAGAAATAAATACAATAATAAATCTGAAATAAATATAAAAGTACTAATAGATAACCCAGAATTAAATCTGGTTCATACTACTAAATGTATGGGCGATTGGTATTTCCAAGAAATACAAGAAATGGAGTCCTATCTAAGATCGCTCAGTGCTGAAGTACAAACTCAAAATGCGAGATGTATTCAATTCTATATAAATCAATATTCTATTATTGACGAGAAATAAGGTTGCCTATTGTCGCGATAGCTCTCGGATAAAGTGCATTGTATTACAGACTTGTGATTTAATATTCTATACACCACGTGTATCTGAGCTTTGTATGATTTTAATTCTCAAACAGTTGAATATATCACAATTTTAATGAACAAATTCAGAGTATAGACCTACTTTGAATCTGTTTTTTAGCTCACCTGTAATGGGTTTGAGCACTCTTAATTCCAAAATTAGTCACTTATAAAGTAAACTTTCAATTTCAATGTATGATTTAAACATTGTACTGTAAAAAATTCAGTAAACTAAATGTGTATAAAGACAACTGCAATCGCCGCTGGGTTTTACCTGACAACACAATTTTCTTGTACTGGCAACATCATATGGGGTACCGAGCAAGCGCAAATCGTAACAACGTGTATAATAGAACTCTGTGGTACCTCGTATCGTGTAACTGGTATGCTTAGCCCGAGTCGCTCAGCCTATCCATTATTAACAAAAGCAAAATGAGGAGTACTATTGAACTCACCATTTGTGGGGTTTAACATCCCGTCACAACTGTTTGGGCGACATTGCCCTAGACCACAGGAAGGCCCTGGATTTTTAGCTTGGGGTACACCTGTACTCTTGGAAACTCGTCTTTGAGGACCGGCAACTAGAAGAGACTGGTGCCGAGCTTCTTCAGTCCCCTGCAGCACAAGTTGGACTGGTTCCTCAGGCTGCGGACTCCGCCATCTGTCTCCGTTGTTGACCCAAACTTCTTCCTTGTCACACTGGCCCACCGACAGCTCCGACCACGCCTTGCTTTCGGCATCCTAGGATCTACAAATGAACTGAGACACACGCTAGCCATTAGCAAAATTGAACTCAATGTACACCATTGTGTTATACAAAAATCAAAGAAATACCACCTTGGTTTGCTGCACAAGCAGTATATGAATTGCCTTAAAATTCCACAAGGGTATTAGCTGGGGTTCAAGCCCACAATCTATGGATTCATAGTCCACTGCATACACCACTGTGGTTGTAATCATAAAACCCTTGAAATATAAACTATTTCCTCTGGCCTTTCCTGATTGGAGAGAAGAAAATTAACCCAAATAATATGACTCTGCATGAATAGGAAAAAATGCACTGCATCAGGATTCAAACATGTGATTCCCGTGTGGGAGCCCTCTCACCTCTCACCCACGGCTAAACACTAAAAGATAGCGCTACAGAAGATTCGAACTCATGGCTATCATTATAACCTTTAGTTCACAAGTCACAGCCTCTACCGCTGCAACACGAGGAACTCTCTAACGATAATAATTTACTTTCCCCATGTATCACAAAAATTTTCAATTCAACCTACCAGTCTTCCAATTACTGATACTGAGGATCTCTTCTCTCTCCACACCGTACCCGATGTCCGACACAGTCCAAATTCAGAAAATCTTCTATCTCCACTCAATCACCGATGAAAAAATTCGAAAATCTTCTATTTCCACACAGTCACCGATGAAAAATTAAGAAAAATCTTCTATCTCCATGCAGTAACCGATGAAAAATTAATAAACTGCTTCTTGTCAGCAGCAAACTTGTCCAAGGTGTTGATACTCCAACAGCATTCACAAAAGTGATTATATTTCCCCTCAGCCTACCCAATGAAGATGCCACATGTGTACATGTGGCACTTTAAAATTTTCCGCCAGGCAATATGCAAATTAGCTCATCACCTGATGAGACTGCTGAGAATCAATCATAGCCCCCTCTAGAGATGAAAACCCATCCAACCAGAAAGCCTGAAATAATCCTTGAGGGCTCTCTTTAACTCTATGTAGGCAAATATGCATGTGCCTAAATATAAATAAAATTCTTTATCTTCCACTTAATTTTAGAAATCACCAGGAAAACAAAATAAATTGCAAAAATATTACAAACTGTATTATATTATAGAAGGGACACCCACACCTATAATAATTGGCGAGTCGAGGTGGTCACCGTTCGCGATATACGCCCGTGTCTGTCAGCGTTGCCATGGTAGCTATGCGCCAGTGCAGTGGAAAATGGAATATTGCACTGGCGCGGAGGACTATAGTCTTTTCCTATAAATAGCACAAATATTCAATAGTAATTGACCAATCAAATAAGAATCTCTGTATACATGAGTTATATAAAATGTATTAGATTAGCTTGAAGCGTACGGACAATGTTTCCAATGTCTGCCAAGTTGGAAGAGAAGGTCAAATCTGGTAGGGGATATCATAGCATCGAGCATTGTACACTTTTTAAAGCGGAATATTGGAATGTCTTCTTTCCCTGGGTAAGATCCAAACCATGCATGGGCAGACAGTAACATGAGTAGGTTTATTTTACCTTGAAGGCATGGACAGTCTTGCAAATATGGGCTAACTTTCCCCTAGACCATCCAATATGCTATGAATTAGTAGGACTACAACTGGTATCTACTGGTCAGTTTATACTCTCATTTCCACATCTATTCTTTTTAAATGGGCCTTAAGCTTACTCAGACTTATTCAACATTTTCCGTTCTGCAATGGAAAATGTGCAAACTGTCGGCTTAAAAAGTAAATCAGATGAAAGTCATTCATCTGTAGCTCAACACAGATCTTTGGTGATATATCTCTCCCAACATATGCATTTATTCCTTAATTCAACAAACCTAAGTTGGAAAATTCCATCTGGAAACAAGAATTTGTAATGTTCATTTCTTATAAACTGATCATTTTGTGTATGACTGCATGACACATATTGTATTTCCTTCACAGAGCCATAGCCAGAAAGCGTGAGGAATGCTACTTACATCCCTACAAGATTTTTGATGTAATCCATGGAGAAGAACACCGCTACAATATTCCTGGGTAAGGAACTACTCCCCAATCCAGAAAAATACAGTACTATTTTTGGGGGATATTATCAAGTTCTGCCAAATGAAACATAGCTCAATCCTAATCATTCATTTAGTCCTAACTGGAGATAAAAGAAAAAAAAATCACTATTTTACTAATTTCTTGAAAAAAGAGCCAAAAACATGCGTTTTCGGCATGTTTTCGGACAATGGAGTCACAAAAATCAAAGACTTGGAACAAGTTTAAGCATTTTAAAATTTGATTATATGCCGAAATTTTGCTCTAATTTTCACTTTTTTGTGTTTCTTTAATTAAATGGTTTGTTATAAGAATGAAACATGTCTTTTCCAAAAATTAATGTATAAACTGAAATTAGTCTTATTACAAGTCTTTGAGCTTGATTGTCACAACATATACGAAAAACACCCTAAAAATGCATGTTTTTGGCCCTTATTTCCAAAAATTGGGGAAATATTAAAATTTGACTTTTAATGCTAGTTAGGTCTAACTAAAGGATTAGGATTTAGCTATGTTTCATTTGGTAAAACAGGATAATATTTTTTTAATCCCAAAAAATTAGTTCTGTATTTTTCTGGAATGAAAGTCTTTCACAGAGGGAGCATGGGTTTTAAGTAGAATAAACAATTGGGTAACTTTAATTTGAAATATTCACTCCATTTGTGGAAGGTACATGTAAATCCATACACAGGGGAGTAAGGGTCTGATAATAATTAACCCTAGCCAATTCCATATGAAAACATCTCCCCTGTGGAGATGTTTCTTAAATCTTCCACAGGGGTACAGCAGATGACAAATGGAATTGTCCAGTGTATGTTGTGTTAATAAGTTGTGCATGTGTTGCACACCCTGATTGTCTTATTTTAGCCACGTTTATCAGGGGTCTACTTAGAACACAAAAGGTCACAGGTTTTTTCTGCTTTTTTTAAAATCTGGAGTTTGCACCAGTAATTGTTAATTTTGTTAATTGTAACATGTTTGTTTTAGGTTTCAGTTCACTTGACTCAAAAGGGTGTCAACACCTCAGTTCAGAATCCCCCATTCTTGCTGGGGAATCAGTTCTCAGTTGCCAAAGTCACTCCAACCAAAAAGGTTAAGTGCCCCCTCCAGTTGCAAGTAACCATCTTAATGTCTGTATAAACTTGCATCGTAAACCTTTGTCTACATAACCTATGCCACCCCTTGCACAGTAGCCACTTTTGCATATCCAGGAAAGCTATTCTGAAAACATGTGATAAAATTAGATGGATTTTTTTGACAATAAATATGGTTTGTTACCATTTTACAGGGCCATCATCAACGAGGAGGAGTGCAAACTCATCAAAGAACTGTATCATTTCATCGCAAGAAAAGGATTACCATTGTCCATTGGAATCATCACACCATACCAACACCAGAAACGCTATCTACAACAACAATTTCAAGGGTATGTATGTATTTGATGTTCGGGGGGGGGGGGGGTGTATGGGGGAACCGGTCTGAAGTTGGTGATGTATAGTGTACTATAATACCGACAGGGCTATAGACACTTTTCAGATTGTTGCTGTCCTCTGTGGCTCCATAATCATTCTATAAACCAATTAACAATGAGTCAGCAGCATAGCTAATAAGCTAACACCATATACAAACTACAATAAACCTTCACAGCCAGGATCTGGTCTCTGAGTTTCATTACAGGTTACAACAGGACAATTAGGAGTAAGTTTTATGGTCAAATAGAATTTCAAGTTAACTCAAAAAGCTCGATTAAGTGGTACAGGTTGGGGATTTGGAAAATGAAAGTTGACTGGCCCTGGTTGGAATCTGATTCAGCCCACAGCTGTTGAGAAAAGTTCTTGTATACAACTATAGGTATACAACACTCCTTTGTTGTATAGGACATTTTATTTTTGAGGATGCGCCTTAATTAGTGAAATACAGAATTACATAATTATACCTGCATGCTATACTGTGGCACACTTACAGGTCATACCTCATAGATGTGCCTTTTGGCCTAAAGGTCAAGGGTGCAGGGGCCCAGATGTAAAAATATGGATCAAGGGTCACAGGGCCCAGATGTGAAAATATGGATCATGGCATTTCTGAGCAAATAAAGCAGCCTCAGGACACATAAATGCGTGTTTGTAGCATGCCTAGGTTAATGAAATTTAAAGGAAATGAAGGCTCGGAAAAGGGTCCAAGTTGGCCTCCATACTTTATTTATTATTTATTTCAACTTTCTTTATACAGGGTAGCCCCTTCAGTGTAAAAGCACTGCTATTCTTGGAGGCCCTGTGACATACATGTACAGGTATAATTCACTTAAATACAAATATCACACAAATATTACAAGAAAAATATGCAATACCGGTACCATATTATAAAGAAATTACAAGAATCATGAAAAATATGAAAATCAATGAACAGTGTGGATTGTGAGAGCTCTTGATTTAAATTCACTTAGGCTCAAGGAAATATAATTAGTGCGAGTGTCAACATCAACAGAACTATTCACCTTGGTCTCGCCGCGACTTTTTTTAAATTTTCCACTAGCATATATACAACAACAGGGGGCGCTATCACTAAGGGATTTCCCCCTCCCGCAAATTGGCGCCAAGTGCGTAGCTTGACTAAAAATTGCGTGTCCATACATCAGTTAGCTATCAATTAATTTGATGCAAGTCCTTTAACATTTTTTCATTCATACAAAAATGATTACTTGATCGTACTAATTTATTTAAGATCAACAAAAGCAGTAAAATACGTATGTGTAAATATTTTTTCCAGTGGTTTATGTGATGCCTTAGGTAGCGATTCTATTAAGTAAAACGAAGAACGAATGTTTAAAATATTGTTGAAACTTTCATGCCACTAGTGTAGATTTGGGATCATTAAAAAAAATGGACTCGTGTTTTTTACAAAATATTACTCGGGTAGCTTTTTCAAATGTAATGTAAATCAATAATCAGATTTTCTTATCTGCTCTCCTAATTTTTTTGAAGCTACGAAAATAATAAAAGAAAATTTGCTCGCTATTTCTGTACGAAAACTTCGAAACATTTTTGTTGAAATCTATCCGAAAAAGACGATATTGTCGGACCGCGCCGAGCCTTAAGCTGGTAGTGGTGCTCCGTACAACTGCTTTTCATGCATCGTAATGAGCATTCGTGTTATTATCATGTATCAGTATCTTCTCTTTTTATAATTTCATACAATTAATTGCTCTTGGAATTAAATTAATTTAACTTTAAGTTTCTTGGTTTGTCTTGTGTTCATGAAGATTTGAAGTTCAAATAATTGTTTAATTGGGGTCATCCTTCGAACCTCGTGAGGTCAACGTTCAAAAGTTCAACATTTGCAGCGGTTCGCCAGCCATGAAGCGATGAATCTTGAACCAAATCATGCAAATGTGCAATTTTAGACGACATGATTAAGGTATTGTATGTTTCAAATGTTCTAATAATGTTGTAAAGAATCTTTTTACCGAGATTATAACCTTGCGAAGCAGTGGACATGTTTGGTTTTGATGTCACATGCGAATGCATGATACCGAGAGAGTCGCGTCGTATTGTACACACATGCACAGCAGCAGCACAACATACATTGTACACATGGTCATGGTTAGTGCACTGATAATATGCTGATTAATGAGTGCCATATTATTATGATATGCATGCATGCATCGAATTCATGAATTAAATTAATTTTGTCAGCAATCAGTATTTAATAATCACATGTTGAAGTGGAGTAAAACATGAAAAAGTAGCATTATCAACATCAACATGTTTAATTATGATGTTACATGATCATGATGATCAAGCATGTCTGTCAGTCACTATGGCTATGCAGCATTGGCATGGCCAGCAATAATCATATAATTGATTTGAAGACCGAATTAAAAGACTAGTTTGCGTGATGACGTCCTGTCAACCAGACCAAAATTGCTGTACTGTGCAGGTCAGCAACCAATCACGTCCACATGACATGACGTCGCGCCTTTGCCCTGACGTCGGACGCAATCGCAAACTAGTCTTTTTAAATTTAATTCGGTCTTCAATTAGTGCAGGGACAGTGTAGTGTAAAGTGTAACTGTAAAAGTGTAAGCGGAACTTCGGAAGCGCATATAATTTTAATACTCGCACTGGTCAGTTAGCAGCACTGTCTTAGGCTGTATAAAATTAATGTTTTGGTTCTCGTCCAGAGGATTTTCATGAATTGATGAGGGAGGGAGGTGTTTTTTTTTTTTTTTTTTTTTTATGTAAAATTAGCATTGTCAGTAGTTTTCGGTCTTCTTCAACAGTGGTCGAGGAAACGATGAGGCCCTTTTTTTTTTTTTTTTTCAAATGTGAGATTCTGAGGATAAACCCCTAGAGTACCACAAAAAGACTTGGAAGTGATGCTTGTTCTCTAATAAACTTATTTATATGTATGAAGATTTCATAAATCATTCCAAAGTCTACAAAAATTGAAAAATCTAAAAAAAACCCAAAAAAACTGACAAATCCCAGAAATTGAGGAGGGAGGGGACGAGAACCAAAATATTAATTTTACACGGCCTTATGCTTATTTATTATTGAAAAATTCATTCAATGATTCATGTCATTTTTGCTTTTTTAAATTTTTATTTATGGAAATTATGAATATCATGATACATCATGATCATCAGTGCAGTGGTGGAACCGGGGTGTGTGTGTGGGGGGGGTGTGGCACAACTGCCACTGGTAAATGTACCGGCAATAGTCCTTGAAAATCTTAAAAGTGGGGGGTGGTGGTGTAGGGCTAAATTCACAGCGTTACGTTTTCGATTTCCTTCAATCAATGTGTTAACGTTGAATTATTTGAGCGACGTGTTCTTTGCTTCTTCAACATACAAAATTGTCTATTGTTGACACCCAACCTAGCTTAATACCTTTAAAGACCATTAACCAGTACATCAGGCCCTTCGCCCTTCGCACTTGATTATTAGTTTCCTGTTTACCGCTCACGTCCAAAATTGAAAATCTCAAAATAATTAATTATTTTATTTCTAATTTTCAACTACTTCTACTTGCCATTTTCTGACTTGTATAATATCACCAATAATGATGAATAAACAAAGAGTACAACTCCACCTTCACTTATTTATAAAATCAAATATTGTTGTGAAATAATTAAATGCCCGCTCTAGTCAAAACAAGTCAATAGTTGCTTGTAATAGTTCAAACTAAATAAAGAAAATAAAAGATAATTAATAATTAAAAGTCACCTCGTCCCTTTTTCAAAATCTTTAACAGGAAACTAATAATCAAGGGCGAATGGCCTAACGCACAGAAAGATTCAGGGTTTGCACAACTTTTGAGTTCAATTTGTGACCTACTGTACTGTACTAACAAATATTTGCCAGCCCGTCTAATAATGACACCATATTGGACATGAATGCAAAAGGCAAAATCCTAATCTGTGAGTGAAGACGTGTAATGTCCAATTGGGCCAAAATGGAGCCCTGTTCGTTATGTCCAATTGGGGCAAAACGGAATGCCCCACACCTAGTGGTTCCGTTTTGCCCCATACCCGATTTTTTAGAAATGGTTGCAGGTTTGCATGCCTAATACATTGTAGCACATAGGCCACGCAGTACTTACAAATTTCTGTTGTAAATCCATATGGCCATACTTGTGTTCCTCAATATAATTTGCATAGAGGGTAGTAATTGCCAAGGCCTGTTTTGCCCTGGGGTCCGTTTTGCCCCGGGGTCCGTTTTGCCCGGGGGTCTGTTATGCCCCACCTTCCCCTACTAGGCATTCTACCTACCATTCTACCAATATCAGACTCATGCAAAGAAAATCACACAAATTAATGTTACAAATATAGCATATTTCATTTAATAGATGCTGACCCTGGAAACTCATCCAGATCAGGTTAATGGTCAGTACATTTGCAACAATATGTACAATTTGTAACATGCTATTTTTATGTTTAAAATGTTGACAAAACTTCATTCTTTCTCTAAATATTTTGCCTAATTAAAACAATGCATTTTGCTTCACAGTACCAGACCGGTACTGTACCAGTAAGAAAGTAATTAACCCTAACCCACCCAATTACAAAATGCTAAATGCCAACCACTGTGGCTTTTTGTAGACACCGGTAAATAATTTTAGTTAACTTGTCAAAATAAGCAATATTTGATCTTAAAATTGCAACAAGAAAGTAGCTCAGTATGTGAAAGTCATCCTCATCCTCGAGTTCTCACCAAGGTCCTTTTGCAATGGCAATGGATGACTGGCTAAAGCACTTGTCCTGATTATGGTATCACATAAAAATAACCATGCCGGTTTGGACCTATATCATGCGATGCTATGCAGGTTGTTCAGTAAATGAGGTGAATGTTTATTATTTATCGCATGATTTAATTAGCCAAACTTCGATTCCTCTGTTCAGGCTGTTCAGTGCTAAAAGCCTAAAATTGACAGCAATTTCAAAAGAAAGCTGGTGAATAGTACAGCCAGTATACAATGTAGCATGTAGCTTGCTGCTAAAACCACATTTAAAACAAATCATACATCAGCATATTTTAGTAACTACTCTAACATTTGTTTGTGTTTCTTCCAGATGTCTTTAGAGTAAAGAGACTGACAACACAATTTAGTGAAATGTAAGTACAGTAGCAATGTTAATATCATAACATTGTAGCATTTGAAGTAAAATATATTTTCTGTTATGGTACGATAGAGTTGACAAGTATGCCACTTTATTAACTCTTATGTGCTAAGCAATTATGTTTGCTAACTTAATATGCCCTACAGATGAAAAAACCTGGCGTCCATTATTGTTCAACGTTCATTTTGTGATACAACTCTTGGTGTTGGTAACTTCATTTTGGATGTGACTTCAGGCATTACACCAGTAAGGTGACGCCTCATACAGAAACGATACATCCTGAGTGGTTGGCTCTTCATGTGGAGGTAACTGTGGAGCAAATTCGCCCAGTATTGGTGTAGCGATTCAAGTCCGTGTTCACTTAGCAGGCCTAAGCCACAGCCTGTTCTCTGTATCTGCTCCATTATGTGACGTTCTAATATGTGCATTTTAAGTGTAACAGATTCTTGCGGGAAATATGCCCTGAAGTACTGAAAGAATTCAGTGATTGCTATTTCTGCAAGTAAAACAAAATCAGAATTTTATGCACATAATATTATGCAAATACATTATGTATTAGATGTACCAGGGCTTGTTTTCAAAGTTCTGTTCAAACAATTACTGATAAATCAAAGACACTCTTTGGTGTATCTCGGTGTTTGGCATGTTATAAAATTTCCAAATGTTGTAAATTTATTATAAATGTTACAATATGCTACTGTGTGGTTCTTCCTTTCCTTGTATATTGATTAAGATTAACAATTACACATCATTTTGATCTAGAGAGCATGTGTGTAATGTTTTAGTGCTTCTATGTTCCACTGCAGTGTACGATGTGTAAACCTCTTAACTTGTTTTTATTGATTTCAGCATTTGGAAAAATATAGGAGTTAAAAGCAGTTGGAGATTGGAAGGGTCTTGAACTGAAGGTGAGAATTCTATAAGATAATATTCATCAATATTCCTTATATATGTAAATGCTCATTTGGGTACCATCATCATCTGTTGAGAATCCTGTTTTCTTACCGATGTCACTATGTTCCTCTTCCTTGATTGGGTTTGAGTGCCCGACCAACTTCCTTACTTTGGCGAACATCATGAGCAGGATGGAGAAGTGTTCTTGTAAATCATTCGCCTCCCGCTCCAGAGTTTGGTTTATTGAAATTGGTACATCATCTAAGATGTTGTCCAGGGCACCCGAAGTGATGGTGTTATATGCGTGCCCTGTAATATCATTGATGGGTTCTTCCTATAAAAAAAAAAAAAAGACATTTAAATAAATATGCTGATATTTTGCATTTTGAACCAAACTTACAGGCTTGTATGATAAAATTAGTAAGCACACTAATCCTCACTTTGGAATCAAGTAGACAAGACCTGTCTACAATGTTTTCTTTACAGAGGGTAGAAGAAATTAAATACACTTCAATCAAAGTGCTAAGAGGAGCTGCAGTATGGTTTTACCCTTGTAGAAGCAAAATCATTCGATGTATCTCAGTGTCAGAGGAATAAATTGTTGTAAAGCGCTTTAATCAAGTTGAAAAGCCTCTAAATGTGTTAATTTATTTAGTTATATATGAAATTCACCTTCAATGTTCATACTCAGTTTGAATTACCTAAAAAAGTTTTCTTCGCTTACATTTTGTATTGTTAAAATTTAATTTTTCATACCTTGCATAGCTTATCGACATGATTTCCAATGAAATGGCCACCTTGGTAAGCAGCAAGTTTGACTTTGTGCTTCTTCAGCACATCATCCATGCTGCTTACCAAGTGGCCACATCCGTATTTTAGTTCTTCGTGTTGAAGTTGCTTTTCCTGAGAAGAAATGGAATGAAGAGATGTTTACTACATAAAAGTGGTAGAATTATTATAGCCCAGCCAGTAGTACTTACAGATGACAACTATGCTTAAAGTATTCTATAGTTTTCATTTTGGTAGGGGCTACCACTTTTTAATTTACTCAAATACTAATTAGGGTCAATTATCATGCAAAATGGAGAATTTGATACAATCTTTTACTCATGACATTACTGGCATGGTAAATTGTATTTACTTATGGCATCTGAGAGAAGGGTGTTGGAGGGGTGTAAATGCTGAGCCAAGTTTCATCATTATTCATAGTTTTAAACAGTTCGCTGCAAGTTACAAAACTACTTAAAACAGTGATAACACTATTAAACGAATCTTCTTTCTCTACAGCAGTAAAATAGCTCAACCTTTTCGGGTAGCTTTTTGTCTGCAATTTGCTAGACTTTCTTTAGACTGATAACATTAATTTTATCCAATTTCTTTACAGGATTTGAATCTCTTCCTTAACTGAACCTGAAGGAAAATAAGTATAGCCATGAATAACAGGCCAAACAGGGACTGTGAAATGAGTTGGAGATAAAAGGATAAATCCTGATAAGGATGACGGGAGCCAAACTTGGAATGAAAAGTAACAAAGGTACCAACCAATTTCTTTATCTCAGTCTGTAGTTTCGCCTTCACTCTTACTGCCTCTCTGCCTCCTCCCACCTTCTCTAGATCCTCAACCACCTCCTCCAGCTCACTCTTCTCTTGCATGCACTTCGCTACCCTCCTCTGCTCAGTTTCCACCCATTTCAAAAACTCCTCTTGTTTGCCATCGCCATCTTCTGCCCAAGACCGGGCCAGGGCCAAAAAAATTTTTTGGTCCAGCTTGTGTAATTCTCTCAACATCATGGTGTAGATTTTCTTAAAAATTCCAGTCCATATGTGTAGACTTGGTATACACACCTATTGCATGAAATTAAATAAGAACAGGCATTATTAGTCACTATTTGTAGTACAGTATAATATAATCAATCATGTTCTCACTGCAAACATGTGGATTCACAATCCTGTACTTACCGATTCACATCATTGATCAATTGCATGTTCATTACAAACCCACGTATGACCGGATGTTGAATTATCCATTCCAGAAGTTATATGGGCCCCTACCATTTCCAACCCACTTTGTTGCTGTTAAGGATTTGGCAATTGTTATCAAAAATGTTGACTAATAGGCTACATGTATGCTCAATCTAACCATGAAAGACTCATAAATAACCTTATCGGTGAAATACTTTTCACAGTGCACTTAATGTTATTGCTGTTTTGGTTCGAAATTTTTTATATTTTGTTGAAAATTTTTAGCACTTACATGATCAATGGGGACCGGAAATATCGGTGGGTGAATGACGCTGTGTGATAAATCTTTGGAGGATTCCTTCCTTCCTCCTGCCTTACAAAATTTCCTCACATCTTCTTTCATCCTCTCAAGTGATCTGTTCTCCACCGGAACTCGTCCATCTTTTGTAATGGAAAATTCTGATTTAGATTCTTCACAATATACACAGCAGTATCTACCTGGATTGTGAAACAATAAAATAAAGATACTTTCTATGTATGTACATACACTTTAGTAGTAAGTTATCATGTTTGTGGATTCTTTTAATTACAATTGTAACCACATGTATGAGCAAAAGCAATGCAATTACATGCAGTAAAATGATTGGGCATATATAAGATAAGCGTATACATTTTGTAAAGGTCGAAGTGAAGGACTTGGACCTACCATATATTATTGATCCATAATTTGTAATTCTTTTCAGTGTTGGCGAAATGTAAGGTTTAATTTTCATACTCACTTTGACATCCATTTATTCCATATATGTTCACCAAAAAAGCCAGATCTCCATTCACCCAGAGTCGAAACTTTTTGCCTCTGTAATGAAAATGTGTATACTGTTATTATCACTTCATTATTTTATCATTCCAGATTGACTCCTATTTCATGTTGGTCAAGAGCACAGTGGCACATTGAAGATGAAAATCGAAGCTTACAACACTTTTCAAGTCAGTGGAAAAAATGCATTGCATTTTAATATCAGGTAAATGGTCACCAACCAGCGTATATTTGCATAATGAGACTTTGTAATATATTTATACAACCTTGATGGTATTTATGTGTAAAAAAAAATTTCGGTTGGTTCTAAATATAAGTGCTATCCATGGTATACATGTATCTTATAATAGCTTTGGTTCAAATTTTAAAATTACTTAGAATATTAACTTTTCCTTCAAGGTGGTGCACAGATTCATTTAAAATGCAGCATTTAAATGAAAGTCAATAGACTAATGCAGACTATTTATCAGTCAAAGACCCTGTGCTTTGTATTTGTAGGCTGTGAATTATGGCTTATTCATGAGGGCTGATTGTTTCATCGTGCGTGTCTAACAATCACGGCAGCCTTACATGTCTTTACGTATTTACACAAGATAGATATCACGGTTCATGGAACGATCGGCTCTCATTATTGGGTGATGCTGAGACTTTGACTGTTTGTGGTTAGTCTTTTTCTCTTTAGTCCATGGAAAAGTTTGAATGTGTTCAATGTTTCTCACCTCCATGTCATGTCTTCCAAAGACATTAGTTGGTCAACTATTAAGGGTAATACTCTCTGGACATTTGCTTTTGTCTCACTGCCTTCAAGGAGTAATATGCAGATGGTGTTGTAGGATGAGTTTGGGTTTGCTGTATTACACACTGACATAGCAACCTTAAATGACCCCTTGCCATGGTCTCCACCAACCTTGATCCATACCTCGTCATCGGGAATAACGCCTCTGTTTGTTATCTTGCCACTTCTGTATAGAACAAAAAATGTAACATTGAACACCAGCATTTTGAAATATTTGTGGGATAATGACTGCACTGGTTGTTCCGAGTTGATTGCAAAAATCGAACAATTTAGCCATGGAATAGAGCGCTCTTCCTTGTAATCCAGTATCCAAACAAATTGTTAAGATTTTTCACAATAACCATCAAAATTAGAATGATGCAAAGTCATTAACCTCATTCATAGCTGTCACCTTTCAATATGTTTGATTCCACCTGTATACATGTAGGCCTAATGTTAAGTTTTTAATAAAATTTAAATTATTATTTTATCTTTCTTTCATTTTTGCATTTAAAATTTGAATTAAATCTAGATCTGCCAGTGACCAATTCATAATGTTTAAATGTGCAATATACAAATAGGGTAGTTGCAGTTCCACTCTAAAACACAAATTATAACACTAAACATCCCCTAAAGCGATGGAGAATTAGATGTGATTTTAATCCTATTACTACTGCTGGAGTGGGGCACTCTACTTTAGAAGTGATGGGTATGTGGCTACTGGCATCACAAGGTAGGGGCCTATTGATACAAAATGTTTTACAATAGGGGTCATTGGATACAAACAAAATGAAAAAGAGTGTCATTGGTATGACTTTTTTTTAAAGGCGCTCATCAGAATATTGGACTTCAAAAAAGGGGTCTATTGACAGACCATAACATAACTTCTAAATTGAGTACACCTTGACTCTTGCATACAATAAGATGCCTTTTGAACTGTAACTTGCAAAGTTTTTTTAAATTTCACCAAATACATACTTGTCCAGTCTTTCCATGTAGTCTAACAGGTCCTCTCGTATATGGTCTATATGTGTGACAGGGGCTTTCTTAGCAAGAAAACCAATGACGCTGTTGGGTGCATTTGACGGCTCCTTGATTATGACCATTTTGGTGACAACATGTGCAGACTCTAGAAGATTATTTTGACGAGCCCTCACATCATCTTCCTTGGGAAGCTTCGACCCTGTAGGATATCTGTGGAATACAATTATCACTGGTTACTGGACCTAGGATTGTACCTCAAGAATAAGTCAATCCTACAAGGTATGTTGAGTACATTAACATTTTATCACGGTTTCATTTATTTAATACTGTATACATAGTTATTAGATGTGTGTAATTGTTAAGGACTCATTATGTAAGATAAAATTTCCTTTTTTTTAAACTCATGTAATGGCCAAAGTAATTTTTTATTCAAAAACTTCCTGTCCCTGATGATACCCTGATGATAATGGTGCCTCCCTTAAATAGATGAATACAGTATTCAAGAAGTCTGAAATTGTAATACCTATTTTCATGTCAAGAAAGTCCATAAAGAAAGGTAAAAAAAAAGTTCATAGAATATGGAATGTTGGCATAAAATACTTACAATCTCAGCTTTCTTGAAGCTCTCCACGTCATATTACTGTGGGCCATTAATGCCAATGTTCTTGTACATCCCATTCTCTTCGGTTTTTTGAACAACTTCTTCTTGACCCCCAGGTAGTGTGTAATTGATCGTAGTTGCGATTTTCTCCTCCTCGTCTGTCTTTGGCCTACTTTTCCTCCTGACTTTGGCAGTCTGGTTATTGTGAATGACTGTAAAATGATAAATTAGCAAATATCATTATTATATATCATTTATAGTTATTAATTATGTAAATTATAATAGTCATGAAATTCTTGTCTTTATACTCACACTTTGGCAATATTAAACATAAGAGCTGCTCTCTAAATGGCAATTTATATACAGAAAGGTTAATTTTATCAGTATCTTTTTAAGCAGAGTATTGTGTTCCAGTTTAAGTAAATTCAATTGGAATAAATTCTTGAATATAATCTTTCACATCTTACTGTGGTAAGTGGTTACAATACAGTATGTACACATGTACATGGAGCACAAAAATTACACAATAGTAACTACTTGTGTTAAATTGTTTTAATCATGTTAATTGATTGGTGTTAAATGAGTTTACTTACCTTTTTGGCTTTGGGATTACTTTTCAGTTTCAGGAATGGCTCTGATTTCGTGAGAACTCCAACCCAGGCTCCAACAGCTTGTATGATATCGTATCTCACCGGTTCTCCAGATGAGTGGTC
This sequence comes from Amphiura filiformis, assembly GCF_039555335.1. Taxonomy (NCBI): domain Eukaryota; kingdom Metazoa; phylum Echinodermata; class Ophiuroidea; order Amphilepidida; family Amphiuridae; genus Amphiura; species Amphiura filiformis. The sequence goes on from NC_092645.1 coordinate 22,492,981, forward strand.
GTTTGCCATTTGTGTTAGGTGCTCAGCAGCTGGTGAGGTAAACTCATCCTGTGGTGCGATACAAGTAGTGTGGGCCTTGATGTTTTCAACTCGGAAGCCAGAGCAGAGCTTGTTCTTGCATCTGACCCACAACTTTTGTAGGTAATCATGTAGGATCTTGGAACTTCCGCTACTTTGTCAAATGAAACATTTTCATTACAAGCACAGCAGGAGATTTTTACATTATGTGCCTGTTGGAACTGCTGGGTTAGACACTTTGTGCAAAAGTGGTGTTGGCACTCTGTTACTACAGGTTGTGATATTAGGTTTTGGCAAATTGGACAAGTATATAGATGGATAATTTCTTCATCTGTATTACATGTCACCATCTCTACACCAGAAACATCATCTCCATTTGATGATTGACTAAATATATTCTCACTTTGAAGCGAGAATGGCAATCTATTCGAGATTGCTATGGCGTCTCTTGATACCAACTTTTTCCCAAATTTAGAAGAAAGTTTCCTGTCACATGTGAAGCATTGCTCTGTCCGTTTATGCACATGCCACTCAACAGGCTTGGTGTAATGATAGTATGAAGGATTGCTTCTCTTCTTTATACATATTGTGTAACATTTGGGACACATTAATGTTGGATGAGTGTCCATATCATCTTTAGTACAGTCAACCCCAAATGCTGATAAAATTTCAGCTCTATATTTGGTCACTAGCTTTGGTGGATGCTCATGTTCATGTCTTTTACGACGCTTCATTAATTTTAGTCGTTCTCCACATATGCGGCAGAGACTGCCCAGTGCATTTCTATGAAATTCCATGACTTAATTCTATAAAAAAATATACACGAATAAGCAGATTTTTGTGAGAGCTGACAAACATATGGCAGTGAAATTGTACAAAATACTGCATGCACACATACTGGTCTGAGATGTTGGTGTGTCTAATGCACGAGCCCCAAAGGGGGAGTGCATCAACATCTATGTACAAGTGCATTATTTTGAAAATTTTCTTAAGCCACAAGTGATTTACATTTACTGTATCTCCTTGAATAGTCGCCCCCAGGGGCGCTTGCGTTTTCAAAAGGTGGCGTTTATTAGAGGTCATTTTTGGAATGATAATTCCCGTTAAAATCATTAGGTTAATAGCTTAAAACTCGAGATGAGATGACGAACTATGAACTTAGGAAAGATGACTTCCGGTTCACTTTCGGGTTTACGATAAGATTTTCGCCAACTACTGACACCATATGTGCACCTGGTAAGCTTACTACACAAGATAGCATGGAAACACTAGGAAACATGGTTGAAAAAAGTGGTAGGGGCGTTTATTTGAAGGGGTGACTATTCAAGGAAATACGGTATTAACCTATTTCATACATGTACACATGAAACAAATCATGTGTTATTTTTTACGGGATATGTTACTAGCAGGGTGCAGGGCTTGTCACTTGCGGTGGCAGGATGAGTTATTTGTGGGGTGCAAGATGAGTTACTTGTGGTAGGATTCTTGAATGCCTTCACACACATAATTTTTTAAGTTGAGTGCATCCCATGGTTTAGAAAGTAGAGAATGCGCTGTCCATTCGCTCAATATGCTCACATATTCAGAAAAGCATCCTGCAATAAAGACCATGCACTAAAAAAAGTAACTACCACGGTAAACATAATTCATTACGCACCCCCTAATCCACCCTTAATTCGTTCTACTCTGTAGGTAAATCACCCCACAGGTAACTCACCCTGCAAGTAAGACATCCCGCAAAAAACAGCCTGCACCCAACACCGGAGGAGTTCTCCCTGATTGAAGGTATACGGGATGTGCCACGGTTTTGGGGTACCTTTTCAGCAATTTTGGTATATCAATGGGTGGGTTTTCAGTGGAGACCAATTGGGCCAAAGTACCCCTAAAAACGATGGGTGGCAAAATCAGCAAAAAGTAAGTATAGAGAAAGTCGGCATCCGAAAGTCTGTGTGGCACATCCCCGTAAAAATTTTTTCAACGAACACCCCCCCCGACCCAACACCCCTCAATTCAGTTCTCACTTTTGAGTTGGTACTCTTTGGGTGTAATTTCTGTGATCCATGTGGGTATTAGAACAGAACTTATAAACAGACGTATAATTCCAAATAGTGAATAACTTCTCTTTGAGGAATATCACATTGGTTGTATACCTCAAAATCTCAGGTGTGCAGTTGACAGATTAGTATCTAGACCTCCGGGCATCCATCCCTGACCATAGAGTTAGGTAAAGCCTAATGTCCATGGTAATTTTGGACTGTCTGAAAGTGTGTTGCTATGAATGGAGAAATGGAAGTCCCTCATGCATACAACTGCATAATTTCTGTATGCGTTACTTAGCTCCCACTTAAGTTGCGCGGCTTAGTGTGTAGACCTGATATTATGGAAAACGAGGATGTTTGATTTGCATTTTTGTTAAAAAACTTTATGCAGTCAACTACACTACGCACACATAAGTCAGTAGTCTAGATACTTATTTGTCAATGAACACCTCCCTACACAATTTTTGTCTGCAATAATTGACTTGTTGTCAAAACCATGTGATTGTTAAGCAAATGTAGTAAAAACTATGTGATTGTTGACACATTGGCATTGCAAAAGTCATATAAAAGATTTAATATGTAACAAAATTGTACTGCTGGTACGTAATAGACCTAATGTTAATGTTATAGTATTTACTAATTTTGAAAAAAAGTTTTGAAATTTTTTTGATCCCCCTATTTTTTCTTTATTATTGAGCGCCATTGATACAAAAAACCAAACATGCCAAATGTAAGATGCAAATAGCAACCTTTTGCTAGTTTTTTTTGGGGGTGGGGGTGGGTGTCAGGGCACTATCATGGTCAAGTTATTCTGGTTGGGCCAGAGCGGGAAGCCTGTTTGACATTTTGAAAGTTACTTTTTTAACTAGTGTCGTAATCTTTAGACTTTTGGTACCAAAAATTGGTAAAAATATTATTAGCCTCCCCTATCTTCAGAAATGTGAAAACTTCACCCTCAGTATTTCTGAAGTATGAACACACTACATTGTAGGTTTTATCATCTATATCAGGGGTGGAACCAGGAATTTTTAACGGGGGGGCAAGCCACCACTCAGACTTGGCGCCCACACAAAGTCTGGTGCCGCTCTGCAAATATACACCGCTCTGCAATAAGCACCTGTATATTACCTCAAAAGTCTTGTATTTTACTTGTAGGATTTGTATAATCACATTGTGCAATACAAAGTGCAATATATCAAAAAGAAAGATTTTAGTGACTTTTATGCTTAATTTTCTTAAAGCAATAATGTGATTTGCATAATCCGCTTTTAATTTTGAGCCAAACAAATGAGGTATAACGAAGAAAATTGCAATTCATTCCAATGCCTACAATGCGTGTACTACGCTCGCTGATCGTCGAATTGTGAATAAAACCGGGTCGCCCTGGTTTTAATACAAAAGGTTCAATTTTACTGTTATTAAAGCACTTCAGGCTTAGTCTTTTACATGGTATTTTAGTATACCACTGGGCATTATAATTATGCAAAAAGTAGAAATCCGAGTAAAATCGAGGGCATCGCTATGAAGCAAATCACACATTATGGCTTTAATTGAGCAATTCAAAGTGTTTATTTCTGTGTGTTTTATATCTTGTGCCATTATTGCTTAAATATTTCATTCTTATTGACCTTATAAATGTGTATTTTTATATTGTAACTTATTGTACATGTAAATTGGCCTACGGGCCACAAATTGGCAATAAAATGATATCAATCAATCAATGTATTTTGTTACTATTGTTTCAGATAATTTGAACACGATGTGATAATAAAAATGAAAAGGCAAATATTTTCTGTGATTTATTGATGTTGTCCTTTTATAAAACGTGATTTAACCATTACCATGATAATAACAAAAATAATTTATAGGGGCCTCTGGGACTAACATTAATTTATTGCTTGATTAAATTGTGATGTACTTCTAGTTTTTGTTTTTTTATTAATTAATCATTTAATTGCTTTAGGTAGGGTCTACACCTTCCTGATTAAATAAAATCACAATAATTATTGTTTAATTTTAGAAAGGATTCAACCGTCCTTATTAGTTAGATTATGGGCATCCCCCCGCATAATTGATAAGTGAGTGTCATAAAAAGTGAACCATTTTGACAAAAATTCACTTAAAAATCACTCCAGAGCGAGATTATTGTTCATTATAAAATTATTGTTTCTAAGGGGCTGTGCAATAATTTATGAGCCCCCTGTAGGGGGCAGCCCAATTTGCAAACCTTAAAATGGTCTAGATAGGCCTATGTTGCGAGTGCAGCGAGTAGGAAAATTGCATATTAAAGGGTTTCCGTACTGTTTTCCTAAGGGGGCTGGCATTTTCTTCGGAAGGGGGGGGGGCTCACAAATATGTCAGTGACCGAGTCAATTTTTATGACCCCCCTATCGCGGGCAAAAAATTTTACGACCCCCCTATCGCGGGTCGCAAAACTTAAAAGTGAAAATTTTGAGTCACCAGCCCTTAATAATTCTATAACCCCTCCTATTTGTGACCGTACAGCACGAATGAGCCGTAAATTCCCTAAATTGTATTCTGAGTTACAGCGTAAAATGTGTACGAATGTCGTATTCAATGTCGTTGAAGGAGCAAAGTCTAACAAACTATAACCCCGCTTTTGGGTATCGTTTGAAGTCAAATGATATACCATTTTAAAGCTTATGATGTATATTTGTTAAACATGAAATAAAACAAAATTGACCTGGGGAGGAATTTACGGCTCATTCGCCGTGAACGGTCACATTTTAGGTGTTAAAAAAATTATAACCCCCCTTATTTTTGGTCTGAAAATTCTATGACCCCCCAGTATTTTTGGGACCCCCTCCCGAAGAAAATGCCAGCCCCTAAGCCTTTTTAGAGTGTTTAATTAAAAGGCGGTCCATGAATGTGTGCAAAAATCGCTTCCACCCTCCCTCTTGGCTTGCCAAAATTGCTTCCCCCCTCCCTTTCGGCTCACCAAAAATGTATTGCCCGCCCCAATTTTACCCTCCCACAGGGCTCATAATTATTGCACAGCCTCTTAGGGAAGTACAACGCTTACTTTTATATTCAAGCAAACGTATTTTATTTTGCTATTTCATCTAATTAATGACTGTATCCTCAATCAGAGATAATCAGGTAATGCATCCTTGGCAACCCACCCCTGGCAATTCACCGCACGGGCAGTGAATTTTTTCGGACTTATGAGTGATGCAAAAAATTCAAGTTATTATTTATATTAGGTGTTATGCACTGTAAATTCTTAATTTATCTAGTACAAATTAAATATACATGATAAGAAACTACAATTTTTTGGAATTATTACTATGCAAATACCAATAATTAACCTCCATGTAGGTTATGACTATGACTAACTTTATGCATCAACTAGACGGTACATTTTATATTGAGCTGTCGATTGCTTCATGACGAGTTGAGTGTCGCCGGTGAGGCATATTTTACATCAGTAAATCCAGATTTCTAAGAGGAGAGCAGATAAAACACATACATCTCGAGTTAGCCCTTAATGTTACTTAAACATGACATCAGTCACTTCAAAAAACAACATGTCCATTTTCTGTAAATGGCAATCGTTCATCCACGTAATTTACCACAGTTCAACATAGAGGTAAGCGTTCCTGGCAAAAAAAAATCCCCAAAACTCGTTAAATTATGTCTAAAATATCTAAGTTATTGATCACACACGAAATAAATCCCAACACAAGATATAAAAGTCATGTCTGTTGTTATTTTATTTGCATTTTATTTTAACGACATGTGACATTTCCGTATGGACTAATATCATACAATATTTAAAATGTGTTTCTAAATTACAACTGGACGAATAATAGAAACGTTGACGATCCTTGGATCGAAGGAATGCTGCCCTCTATATTTTAATAAATGTCCTATACGCCAGTCAGTTCGGCAAATCCGTCAAATCGGGATGTATACCCCGATCGGGATGTACATCCCAATCGGGATGTATATGGCGCATTTGGAAATGAAACACGTGGGCAGTTCAGATTAAGCTATCGCGTACCAGAAGTGCACGGTGTGACAAACACGCTGGCGGAAATTTGTTCATGGTTTCGGAAAATTTTAAACATGTTTAATCGATTCCTTACAAAATTTTACCCATAGGTTATCCGTGGGAAAAAGGGGTTTACCGTTGCAAAAAAAGTTATAGAGCCTCAAAGTTGGATTTTACGTTAAAAAAACTAAATTTTGTAAGAATTCAGGGTCCCAGAGCTTCCCTAGTTAGGTTGTCGCAGAAAAAGCAGGCCCAAACGAATGTGGCGACATTATAAAATGTGTTTCCAACAATCATTCAGTGTTATGATGAAATTCACAACTTTTATCTATAATCATTTGCAAAAAACAGAGCTCATTATAAAACAGTTTTGAAGATATGATCTCGGATGTAAAAATGGATGAAGGATGCAATTTTAGGCCTAAATATTGATCAGTCAAGTCGCACCGCACAGATCGCACACGCACAAGAGGCCTACTTCATTCAAATGTGTGTTTGTTTGTTTATTTTGTTGTTTTTCATTGTTCGTTTGTTTTGTTTTGTTGCTGTTGTTGTTGTTTTTGTTTGGGGGGATTTTGTTAAGCAAGGGAGGATTTTGGTAGGGGTGCAGCTGTGCAAGGCAAGCAACTTTTAAGTTCGTTGAATAGATTCATCATGCAGCCTCAGTAATGTAGGCTTAGGCCTACACATTTTTGGATTGCTTTTTGACAAAATGAAGTAATTTTTTACTCACTATACAATATTTTTTGTAGGACGACACATTATAATATAATTATGTAGTCAGTAAAAATTCACTTGGTTTTGAACAAAAATTCAAAATGTTTATCAACATTTAAGGGATCTAAAATGAGCGTTTATTGCGTTTCGACAGTATTTTTTGTGGGACATGAGAGCACCTCAGACCTATCAAATTGCATTCTGAATACTGAAGCATGTCTTTCTGATATCAAATAATTTTCATTTTTGAAAATCACAATATAATACAAATTTTATGACAAATCATAAAAATTTGATATTTTTCAAATATTTGATATATAACAGTCCTCGGTAAAAAGTAAGTATATATAAATCTAATGATATATTCTTAAAGTGTATGTAGCAGGGAGGAAAAGCCGACGGTCAATTGAAAATTTTGACCTTTCATATTGAAGATATGGATTTTTCCCCAAAAGACCTAATTTTTTGGGTGTTTTGGGGAAAAAATCCATATCTTCAATACTGAAAGGTCAAAATTTTCAATTGATCGTCGGAGTTTTCATCCCACCTACATACACTTTAAGTATAAATCATCAGATTTATAAAGTTTACTTCAAGTAGGGAGCCTACTGTTACTGTACTGCTCAGCTCCCTTAATAATTTTTGTGCGGGGCTGAAAGGTATTTCCTAGGTGAAGTTAAAAAATTGTGATAAAATAGAGGAAAAATGGGTGTTTGTGACCTAGTTTGCAAAATGTTCTGACTGTGGGGGAGCCCCCCCCCCCGGCACCCCAGTGTGGCTCACCAAAATGGTATAGGAAGCCAACTTTGAATGTCAATCTTTAGCCAAAATGTTTGAATCTTCAATGCAATGAGGTGTGTTTTTAATAGATTTGAAACACGATTTGAAATAAATGCATGATTTTCTTGGTTTAGGCCTACACTAATGGGCTGTGTAATAATTATTATGAGGGGGAGGGTAAATTGGGGGAGGGGGCAAGCCCATTTTTGGCGAGCCGAAAGGGGGGGAGCACCTTTGTTCCATAACCATTAAGGTATAGGACATTTTAGTTTTTGCTATAGCCCCGAATGAAATGTATTTAAAGGCCCATTCAGTGATTTGCTCATCCGGACGATCGTAAAAATCATCCAAATTCAGATTTTGGTACCTTTGTCATTGTCATATGTGCTAACACAGCATGGGAGTGGTTCAACCGAAAGTCCGTGTAGGCTATTTAGGGCGCACCATTAGATTTCCAGGGGCATGGGAGTTTTTGAAGAAAAAAAATCTTACCCACTAGTGAGACGAAAAATTTTGCCTCACTGATGAGTAAAAAAATTTCCCCACCCAACTTTGTATATATAGGTATACATTAAAATTGAAAAATGAATACTTCGCCGCCGAAGGCGGCGGCGAAAAAATTTTTTGCTGCCTTCGGAGGCGAAAAAAAAATTCCGCCGCCTTCGGAGGCAAAAAAAAAAAATTCTGCCTGACCCAAACTCCCATGCCCCCCTGAGAATCTATAATGGTGCGTCCCTTAAGACAAAATAAGACATTTTACACAAATCTGTAATTTAGATACTTACAGTATCTAAATTAGCTACATGTATTTGACTGTGTCTTCAACTTCGTCATTACTGCTGTTTTCTTCGTTTTTTTGCCAAATTTGTTATTTCAAAAATACCGAATGACTTATCCTTCACTTTTAAGCAATTTATAAACAATTTAAATTTTTTTGCACTGGCGCTGGGGATCACTGAATGGGTCTTTAATTATGTTTGTACTCACTCAGGCATTGTCAGGTAGCATTTTGTGCGAATTTTACATCCGAACTAAGTGTTATTCTTTTTTATGCGCATTTTAGTGTCTAAAATGGCCCAAAATGAGGGTTTTTCAATATTGCCGTCCATTTCTAATCTTCACCCCCATAGACTTTACATGTAAAATAAAAAGGCTCATAAAAATTTAATAGCACTTAGTTCGATGTAAAATTCACACAAAATGCTTTTGAGTGATTACAAAGATAATTAAATACTTTTCATTCGGGGGCTATGTGGAATTTTTTTAATGTATTCCTTGTACAATGACATTTCACAACTTGTCCATTGGAAAGCATTGGTGGGGGAGGAAGCAAGCCGAGAGGAGAGGGGGGGGCAAGCGATTTTTGGCAAACATTTATGGGCGCCTTTTGAATAAAACGCTCAAAAAGGCTTAGGAAAACAGTACGGAAACACTTAAATATGCAAATTTTCCTACTCGCTGCGCTCGCAACATATATCTAGACCATTTAAGATTTGCAAATTGAGATCCCCATGTAGTTTTAGCCTATATTTGACCATTTTCGTCAAATTTTACTTTATATCATTGACTACGTTATCATCATGGTTTATTTGAAATGCATTAGATATTTAGACTATATGCAGATAACATTTTAGGCTGGCCATTTTGGCCTAGCCTTTTGTTACGTAGGCTACTCGCTTTTAAAATTGGTAAGATCTTTAAATGTTGAGCAATATTGAGGATAGGCCTATGCCCATGTTATACATGTAGTGCAATTTCATGCATCCGCTTCACAATTCTTGGTTTTTATTTTTATTTTTTACGTTTTATTATTATTTAGCAGTTTTATGGTTATGGCTAGGTCTATAGCAGTATAATATAGCACAGTTTATAATAAAATGTTGGGGTCCGGGGTTAGACCTATAGGGTTGGGACGAAATTACAAAACCACTAAAACCGACTTCTGCATATTGAATGAAAATCAGTATAGAATAGGCCTACTCAAAAGTGCTACTTCGTGTGTGTTGCTTAATATCTTCGAGCTTCGAGTCTCGAATCTCGAGTTTCGAGTTTTATATTTCGAGTTTCGAGTTACATTTTTCGAAGTTTCAAGTCTTATATTTGAGTTTGAGTCTCATATTTCGAGTTTCGAGTATCGAGTGTCAAATTTCGAGTTATAATATTAATCAATAGTTCAGGGACTAATCACAAAGTGAAAAGAAGTGATAACCCTTTTTGGTTCTACAATGTATATTTTTTTCGCCTAAAAACTTTTTTTCTGTTCTACAGGTTCTACGATAAAGCATTTCCTTGTCTAAAGATGGAACATTAAGAACCCTTCAAAGATTCTATATCAAAAAGAGAAATCTTCTTTAGCCAAGCAAATGGTTTTATCCAAAAAAAAAAAAACAAGGGCCTACTGCTTTTCACTTAAATTGAAAGTACTACTAGGCCTATTTAAATCTTTAAGGTTCTCTATGCATGGATTCTAGAAAGTAGAGTCTATGCTTTATGTAACTTTTTAAAGTTCTTTATATAGTATCATTGCTTAGGGCGCTGAAAACGGGGAAAAAAGAAGGTTCTACGTTGCATTTTTTTTTCAGAGAGAACAATGTTTGGCTGATCTATCTTCTGTTTGAGTCCCTGTTAAATCTGATATTGCATACAAATATATTAATTACAATCTTTAAAATAAAAATAAATTGCTTTCCAGCTCGTTTGAGAACATGTGCTTGCAGGCTATAATTAATGTCCTGGAATAAATCACTGCAAATGAGTTAAATTACGCTGGCCTGCTGCGCTGGGCGCTGAGTTGTAAGCATGGCGTTTTATACATCCCATTCGGGATGTACTTCCCGCTTATACATCCCGTTCGGGATGTACATCCCGTTTTGGTATATATGCTCGTTTTGACGGATTTGCCGAACTGCCAGTGGTTAACCGACCAAGGTGATTCCACAGATTTGCTGCTCTCGCCTGAAACAATCTCTTGCTGCTCTCGCCTGAAACAATCTCTTGCTGCTCTCGCCTGAAACAATCTACTTGAAAATGATTCAGCCTCATTGCGGCTTCCCCCTCCCTCCAGAATGTCCAATTCACCAGAATATTATTATTAATATTATTATCATTTAATATCATTACAGGGAGCTTTCACAGGGACAAAATTGCACGGTCAGATTAGAGATCCAAACAGTGGACAGTTTTCAAGGCAGAGAGAAGGACATCATCATTATGTCTTGTGTCAGGACAAATGGAGACACTGAAGGGATTGGGTAAGATTATGTCTTTGTCTTTTGTTTGAGTCTGTCTAATCTGGAGGCTCTCTAGTCCGAATATAGAATAAGGGTTAGTGTTAGGGTTAGCGAGCCTTATTCTACATTTGGACTAGAGAACCTTATTTATTATTTAGACTATCGACTCTCGGACTAGAGAACCCGATATTCGGACTAGAGAACCTTTTTCAGAATTAGGACTAGCGAATTACGAGTTCGGACTAAGGAGCCTTCACACTAGGGAACCTTTGGACTAGAGAGTTGTTGGCATTAATTTTTCAGTCTGTGTTGCTGCAAAATGTGGGCTTTCTTGGTAGATAAATCTATACAATCATACTGAAATGTATAAGAATATTATTCACCGTAAAAGTGATGATGAAACAGGATTAACTGCCAAAGCAATAGGTTAAAACAATTTTTGAATATATCGCACTGCACTAGTACGTTCATCCGGTACCTCTGCATGGATCAAACGTAGATGTCAAAGAACAGGGATAAAGACCTGGATTGTAATTCTATAGAATATCATGCTGATCACTCGCACATGTAAGATTAGTATGTTTGAAAAGAATGGTACTGTATTCAATCTATGATTACAGACATTACAGGTGATGAGTGCAACATTGGACCATAGATAAAATTGGTAAAGACTTAAAATTGTAACACCTTAGTTTTGTTGTTGTTATTTCCAGATTTTTGGCAGACCCCAATCGTCTCAACGTATCCCTAACACGTGCCCGCTTAGCACTCTATGTAGTAGGCCACTTGTCATCACTCGCCACCAACCGCACTTGGAACGAACTTATCACAGATGCCATGAAACGTGGTGTACTAGTGCCCGCAGAAAGAGGACAGTACAAGAAATGTGTATTGAAGTGCAAGAAACGCAAACAAAACAGGGATAGCATGAACAGTATGAGACGGGAAAGTGATAGTGAATCACTAAATGTGCCACCGGTTCATGTGCAGGTTGAGCATGAGAGCAATATCTATGTTCCTCGTGCAAACACTACACATATGCATCATGCAAAGAAGGTAGCACCAACCGAGCAGAATGCTACCTATACGCCTCATGCAAAGAAGGTAGCATCAACCGAGCAGAATGCTACCTATATGCCTCATGCAAAGGCAACATCTGGGCAACATGCTGCAGCCTCAAGACCTGGAGATAGCGAACAACAGACATGCTTCAATAAGTCTATACCAAAAAGGTCTGATACTGCATCATCAAGATCGGTGAATGGTCCACTAGATGGTAGATCATCAACAACCTCTTCAGGCACTCAAGAGCAAAATCAGAAAATAAAAAGTAATTCTGAAAGGCTCCAACATGAATCTGATGAAAGGTGTAAGGAGAAACATAGTCAGAAAAAAGCAAATGACAAAGATATTAGGTCTTCTGGAAGTTGTGGGCCCAGAACATCTCAAGCAGATGTTCGGACCAGAGTTGCCAAGAAGAGTACGGGTGGCGCATCACGGCATGTGTCATCTCATGGAAGGCCTGACAACAAAGCTAAATCATACACAAGTAGTAATAGTGAACATAGAAGAGCGCCTTCAGACACTCAACGGAAGGCACAAGGTAACTCTGAAAGACATCGACACAGAAGTGATGAAAGACACAAGAGTTCAAGCACACAAATTGAGAAGGGAACCAGTACATCCGTCCATAAGAAACAATTGGTGCAAAACCGTGCTAGTAATAAACAAAAGAGACCTGATAATAGAACTAATGGTACTAATTCTAAAGAAGTACCAACTGGAGAACCAAATAAACTGCCTTCCAAGCAAGTTGCTAGAAAATCAGGAACTGACAAAGAACAGAGGAGGGCACCTTTGGTTGGTGGCAATGATAAGGATAAACAAAGGCAGGAGTCGGCTGATAGAAGCTTGGTTAACGCAAATGACAAAGTTGTATCAGCTTCGGGAGTATCCAACTCAAACCAAGTCATATCGACAAACAGCATAACCATTAGGCCTGATCAAGCTGGGGATACTACAAGACCTGTAATGGCTTCTACTCCAGAAAAGAGAGGTGATGTCCTAGCAGAAATTGGGCGAGGGAGACTAGTAGTGCGTCCTGAAGCTCGTAAAAAGCTTTCCAAAGAAGTTCTTAGAGTGTCTTCACCAGACAGGGAGTGTATGTCTTCATGGAAAGTCCATCATGACCCTGCACTCAAAGATCCAAGACTTCAAAAGGGACCTGAAAGTTCAAGATCTTCTGATGGACAAGGAAGAAGGGATCCAATTCGTCTGTCGCCATCAAGGAAAATCCATCCAAACCCAGCTCTCAAAGATCCAAGACTTCTAAAGAGACCTTCGTTTGTAAGGAGCCCAGCAGGATCTTTTGATGGACAAGAACGAAGGGAACCAACTTGTCTGTCGCCAACAAGAAATGTGGCCAGACGTGGAAGAGCCTGGAGACCCGGAAATGGACCGGGCAGACACATGCCTGGTAGCTCACCAGTAAACAGGAACTTGTTTGAAAGTTTGCCTACCGATCAAGTAGATCCAAATGATAACGAAGATGAAGAACAGCTGTCACAGAACACGCTGCATCTGCGGGAAGTTGTTGGTAGAGTTAAGAAGAAACATAGCAATAAGCCGCTGACAAAGTTTGTTGAACCGGATCCACAAAGGAGGCGGAGAAGAAGATCAGGTGATATCAGAGCTGACAATGATCCTACCGAAAAGACAGAAGAAGATCTAGCGGGGCAAGAGAATGTGGCTCCAGAGGAAGGAGATGATGATGATCCAAGTGGATCTGTTCAAAGAGATGATCGTACCAAAGATGGACCAGAAAACACTGCGAAGAGGAGAAAGAAGGCTCCAAAGTCGTCCAAACCTGGAGAAAGTGGTAAGATTTCTGATTTTATATTATGTCCTTGTTGTGTTCGCAGACGATACTTATATAATATTGGATGGCTTTATTTGGGTTGTATAAGAATATACTGCAGCGCCGCCATGAATGATATTCAACAAGCCGATGCGGCAAGTTGAATATAATTCATAACGCAAGTGCAGTATATTCTCATACAACCAAATAAAGCCATCCAATATTATTATTATTATATAATATGAAGCTTTTTCTATGCGTGTTTAGTACCAAAGTATGAAACTAAACATGCTGGGTGCCATTTGGAATCCAGTCGTAATCATTTTCATCATGTTTGCCGGTGGTACAAAACAACAAACTGCGTAACTCAATCAATTACGCCTGCTTTGGTTCTCCGCGCTAGGTATGCCGCGTAACGCTGCTGATGAGTTGCGGCGACAAGCAAAATGTGCGCGCCGTTCAGTATCAAAATTATGTTGCACGGTGTTACCGTGCAGTATTAAAAATTTGTGGTATAGCTAAAAGCTTCGTATTATATAATAATGATGATTCCTGGTTAACTATAAACTGTCCAGTCAGAGCAATCACTCACCTCAAGCATAAAGGCCTGTCATTGGCGGTAACTTGACCGACCCTAAAATTAGGCCCGACCCGGACATTTTTTGCAAAAAAAATAAAGAAAGAAAAAAAATTCATTAAAAAAATAAAAAAGAAAAAAAAGTTCCAAGGCCTTTATGAAATGCAATTGATAGCTTTAAAAGTAAAAGAAAAAAAAAGAAGAAATCCAAACCTACCTACCCTAATTTTTTTATGTTACACCAATCAAACAATTTCTTTTTTAGGCCTAACTTTTGAACCCTAAGTGTAATTGTGATGGGAGTTCTAAAGTCTGCCAAAGGAGTATGAGCTTTGAATAGAATAGACAATTGGGTAACTTCCATTTGTAATACTCACTCCAGTTATGGAAGATATAGTTAAAGCCATAATACATGGGGAGTATGGGTTTTCAAAATTATTAACCCTGCCAAGTTACATTTGAAAACATACTCCCCTGTGGACGATATTTCCAAAATCTTCCATTGGGGTAGTGTGGATTTCAACTGAAATATCCCATTATTATCACTGCATGATGCTCATTTGTTTTTCTTCTCAGGATCTGGACAACCACTGCCACCAGGATCAGGGCAACCACTGCCTCCAGCAAATGTTACAGGCTCCACAGCAAAGCAGAAATATCCAACCAGTACTACACAAAAAAGTAATATAGACTATTCCTTATTTGTGAACAATCAGAAGAGACGAATCGCTCACAAGCGCAAAGGTGACCCTTCAAGTGGGGAAGACAGTGAACCAGTGCCTAAAAGAATAACTCTTCCTCCGCCTCACACTGCGACAAATACAAACTCTACAGTGACTCGAACAGTGCCAAGTGATTCTTTCCAAGTTGGAGGGAGTTCTTCCAGTGCCAACAGACCATCAACGGGACCTCATTATGCAGTACAAGATGGTTTGAGCTCTGAACAACCTTCCGCAGGTGCTAATCAGAACAATATAGAAATCTCTGGTAGTCGCTCTAACAACCAACATCCGTATGCTCCTGAATTCCGTCCGCCTCCGCATCATGTTCACCATAGTAACAGAACGAACACAGCTCGGCCAGAAATAGCCAGGCAGTATTCATCGCCAGTGCCAGCGCAAAGAGTAGATCATCGACATGTACATAGGAGTTTTTCAGATCCACCAGAAGTTGTAAGATCTAATCCACCGATGGCGATGGGATTTTATACGCCACATCTACATGTGGGTGTAGGCGATGGAAGAAATGTTAGAATGGATAATCCTAATGTCCTTAATCATAATAGAATGGATAATCCTAGTGCTTTTAATCCTAATCCACAGATCTCACAAACTCAGGCATCATCAGGATTAGAGCATCATCATCAAAATGCTGGTATTGACCACAGGGGGCAGATTCCTCCTGCAGATGGTCGTAGGGGGAGCATTCCTGCCAGCAGAGACCACAGGGAGCAGAACCTTCCCAGGTCAATATTGAGGCAACCGTCTCAACCGTCGCAAAGACGGAGTGTAAGTTTTGCCAACGGTACAAGAGATAATACAGAACAAAGTCGTCAGAAATCAAGAGATTATCAAACACAGGGATCCCAGCCAAAACGGAGATAGATGAACAAAGATATGGCCCTGTGCAGTTGTATTCATGTGTGAAGAAATATTTAAATTGTATTGTATTTTTGATTTCAAGAACCGAAAATTCAATTTTGATGGAAAATTGATTATGTACAAGTGACACATGGAAGACATAATCTTAATACACACAGGGGGTGTAGATTTCAAATGGAGTCACCCATTCAAGTAATCCCATTTGAAATTTGCACTCCCTGTGTGGGAGATTAATAAGGCCATATTTTCCATAGGTGGTGTATGAATGCCAATACATGGTGTTTTGTACCTCATATTGATACCCAATACCCAAACATTCTTATCCCATAAGTTTTTAATTAAATTGCTCCAGATTTGGATCCTATATACAAGCAAAAACATGTACAATAGTAACCCATAGAAACAGTACACAACCACCGGTTGGTAACCCACCAAACTTACGTGTTTTTGATCATACAAAAAATGAAAGAAACACATTCCAGGCCAAAATTGTTGCTGGGATTATGATAGATATGAGCTTTCAATTGATACCAAAATGATAACAAAATCTACAATATGTGGGCGATGAGACTGTCAATCGGGTCACGCATCTTTAATTGTGTCACATTCTCCCGTAGGGGCCAATTTCGCTAGTCTATTAACAGTTTCGGTATGTTGTGAGTCCTCCCACTTGGCTATTCCAGTTAAAATCCATACACCCTCCCTCCCATGGAACACCCGACCTTAATCTCCCTGGTACACAGGTGGTTTAGATTTCACATTGAGTCACCATTCAGGCAAAATTCACACTACCTGTGTGGGAGATTAAGGTCATGTCTTCCATAGGGTGTGTGGATTACAACTGGTATAGCTCATATTAATAGGGATGACCACTGTTAATACAGTTTCCACTAGAACGATTTTTCATTTACTGTGTGCGTGCACTCACACACGTATTGTCTATGGAGAAAGTGATCGATACAAGAAATCCCAGGCCTGTTAAATGGCGTACATACTTGTTTTGATCCAAATGTAGGCCTATATCAGGGTGCTTCAAGAAATTCCTGATTCCACCAGAAAACATTAACCAAACTTTTTCCTGTTTGGTCAGTAAATAGAGAGGACCTTCCTTCATGAAGAGATCAACTTTTTTTAATGAAAAATTTAATGAGATGAGAACTACAACAGGTTGAAGTGACACCATTCCGTGCATCAGGTGTTCAAACGCAATTATCTCCGAATTTGGAGTGAATCAGGCAAGCAAACTTACATACTCATAAAATTTAACTATTTTTGAAGACAAAATGTGCAGGATGTTAAGAAATGTAAGAATGTTTAAGCCTACCGCGGTCCATCTCAAATCTTTTACTTCCCCATGCACTACTCACTACCTAGTCTGTGTTACATACCGTGTACCTATATCCATAGGGAGAGAAACTACTGGGAACCACACACTCTCGGAAACCATAGTGGGCACATGCCAACACAGTGTATTGCTCAATGTAGTAAAGATAACCTTTGAGTTGGAGCAAATTTCTCAAAATTGGTAGTGATTAATGTTACCAAACTTATGCCATGATGAAATATAATAATTTTTGAAGATAAAATGTGCTGACCTTAAAAGATTGAACAATGTTTAAGACTACCGCTATTCATTTGAAATAATGCACTTATTGTTCATCTCCTCTATGGAGATATTTTCCATGGCGGCCATCTATGATCATGCTTGAGGTTTCACCAAACAAACCATGGGTTTTGAGGTCTTATATTTTTTGTTGTATGTCAACAAAATCGATTAAATTTTCAGGATGATCTTATTTTCATGTTGTTATAAGCAAATATAATGTTCCAGATAACGCTAGTTAATAAATACATTAAGAAAAAGTACCTTAAAGTTGCACTTTCTGTTAGTATTCCTTTTGGACTTTAACTTTTAACATGTTCTAGCAGCCCTATATAAAACCGTGACACTCGAAAGGCCATATCTCTGGAATGAAACGTCCGATTAAGATTATTTAAACGCCAAAATGTTTCTTTCATCAATTCCAAGCCAATAAGTTAGGTCTGAATCAATTTAAAAGTACTTCAATTTTTAGTGGACATGCCTAATATTAAATCCAAACCCATTGGGTTTTGTTTCTTCCATTCACTGAACAAAAATATAGAGTTCAATTCTCAGGATTGTTACCAGTATTTTAGGATTACCCATTTGGACATTTAAATCCCAGAGAAGATATCCTACACTTCCCATAATGCATTTCTCCCATTTTAATTTACTGATTTGCTATCTAGTGCAACATGAGTCGATAGTGACCAAAATGTGGCCGTCCACCACAAACCGCTCGTAAAATCGGCAAATTGTATTCTGAGTTACAGTGCAAACTGTGCATTAAGGTTGTATTCATTTATACCTCAAGTTGGTGCTGCATGTTTTTCATTTTGCTATTGCCAGTCAAACACCTTTTAAACCAATTTTTTATCCTATTGTTAAAGAGGATAATAAGCTCCTACCTGTGTAAAGAGTTCTGGATATCATTGGAAGTCAAATGATATATCATTTTAAAGCTTATGATATATATTTTCTAAACACGAAATAAAACAAAATTGACCGAGGGCTGACTTTACGAGCGTTTCGTGGTGGACGGTCACAAATGTACCTTAATGAACAGAGCACATCCAGATCTTACAAATCGTGCTGTTTTTTCCCTGACTATTGACTCATGATTAGCCAGTTTATTGTAAAATGAAAAGAAAAGGAACATGTACAAATGTAATGGGAGTGTCATGAGGTGACGTATCATGTTGCATTCTGGGAAGAGTATGATGTCTTCTCTGTTGAAATCCATGAAACGTGTGCTACATTGAAATATTGTGTCATTATAATGAAAGACAAAGATAAAGACAATTTATCGCGCCTGGCTGACGTCACCTGTCAATAAAACTCAAGCACGGTTTGTTTACAAGTGTCGTGATGATGACTTGTTGAACACGGATTTATAACCGGGTGCCTTATTGTTAATTTTGCACCTTTCGACATGCAAACCATCTCAAAAGTTAGGTCTTTATAGTAGGAAACTTTCTTTGGTGAAGGCACCATGTCGACAATGCCTAGAAAAGCTGCTTTTTGCCTTATAAAAGTACGTAATTTTTCGCCATTTGCTGCTATTCCTTTTCTCCGATCAGCACCAGATAGATCGGTCTTCCTTTTACACGCTGATTAACTTGTGTACACCAATCAAGGATCGTAATTGACAGTGACATCAGGCGCGGTAAATTGTTTTTATCTTTGTCTTTAATTATAGTGTTTATTTTTATATTTAAACTTGTTTCTCTATGTTGTTTGTTGTAACCAATAACATAAGTCTAATGAAAGTTGATTAAGAGTTTCCCATCGCAGATTTTTTTGCAATTGAGAATCAGAACAGTGGCATTATTTTGTAAAATCCAATTAAAGGCATATTCAGTGATCCCAGCGAAAGTGTAAAAAATTTAAATTGTGTATATATTGCCTAAAAGTGCAGGATAAGTTATTAAAATTGTCATTAGATATATTTGAAATGAAAAATGAGGCAAACAGCAGTATTGACAAAGTTGAAGCCCCATTCAAATACATGTAGGTAATTGCTGTACTCTAGCAGAGATATTACAGTTTCATGTTTCATTTTGTCTTAAAATGTCCCCTTTTGATTTCACCACTAGCAGGCTATGCTAGCACATCTATGGCACTAACACATGTGCAAAAACAATCTGAATTTTGATGATTTTTATTATCCTCCGGATGAGCAAATCACTGAATAGGCCTTTCAATCGAAATGAAAATATGCAATAATTTTATCCATGTATGTAGTAAACTGGCCTCAAAAAGAAATTTATAGTTTTTGCACAAGGTCATGTCTTAAAATCCTGTCCATAAAAATGAACAAAAATTGCACACAGGATTACTTCAATACTCTACTCTAAAAACTGGTCAGTAACCAAACTGTTGTCCAAGTGACACAACAGCAAAATGCACTGACATGGAACAGCTTCCTGGACCACATTCACAGCCCAATTATTGGCACCCAACACAAGAAATCTGTGAGTAAATGGAATAGTGTGGAACAAACCCTGTTTCTTGAAGAAAGTGTGCGAAAAGCAGAAGCAGCCCCGTTCCACACTATTCCACTCACTCTTTGGAAATAATCATCTGTGTAAGAATCTTGTACGCATTCTCACAGATTTCTTTTGCTGTTCCGTGTCAGTGCATTTTATTGTTGTGTCAGTTGGACAACTGCTTGGTTACTGACATGTGTATTTAGTTGGTGAGACAAAAGCTCTCCTTCCCTGTGACTGAAATAATTATGTGTATTACTATTCTAAAGTCTTCTACAGAGGGAGAACATTTTTAAATAGAAAAGACAATTGCATAACTTCCATTTCAAATACATGTACTCACTATGGGTATCCATATACAGGGCTACAGGGGGAGTATGGGTTACAAATTCATTTTCCAATTCCATTTGAAAGACATCCTCCCTCTGTGAAAGATGTTTCTTAAATCTTCCACAGGGGTATGTTAGATTTCAAATGGAATCATTGCCCACAATATCTTTTGTATTTCTTTATTTGGGAGAGTAAAGGGTCAGAATTTCCCCACGATAAGCATCCTGTACTTTTTCAGTCCTGCTCATGAGCATGCACAAGATACCAGGAGTTAGTGGGCATTGCATTCAAATGGGCCGTTCCATCCAAAATCCACACACCCTGTCTAAGAGTTAGCTTAAGTCTTCCTCAGAGGAGTGTTTTTCAAATGGAACTGGGAGTGAGTATTTCAAATGGAAGTTATCCTAATTGTCTATTCTACTTGAAATTCATACTCCCTCTTTGGAAGACCAGCTAAATCTTCCACATAACAGGGGAAGTATGGACTTGAAATGGAATAGCCCTATGTTTGCAGCCGTGCTATTTTGATAGTATAATACCATGTTTTGTAATGAAAGGCATGTGGTATTATATAATGCAATGTTTATCTGTTTTCTGTATCTACAGTACACCAAAACATTAAGGTACCAGTTACGTTCACCCTCTGTATATCCTAAACAAAGACAGATATGTCATAATTGGAACCAGCAGTCAATAGCTACATTTTTTAGCTCAAACTTAAGACCTCATTTGTTGAAATTGTTCTAGAAATAAAAAACGACAATCCAAATACCCATGGAAGATGCCAATTGCAAAGTTGCAGCTTGCTCAATTGTGTATGGGCCTCATTACTCTCATCAGTCCTGCAATTTAGGGTCTGTTTTGAGGGTAGATTAAAGCCATATTATAACATTTCTGTAAAAATAGATTAGAATTTATTTTCCATAAAATGTTAGCTTTTACTGTCAGATATGTCCCCTTTTAATTTTGAGCCGAACAAGTGAGGTAAAGCATAGAAAATTGGAATTTACTACTAGCGCCCATGCATGTTACTCCCGCAGTTGTAATACGGTACGATCCTCGGGGGTGTGTGTATGTGTATCCCGCACGCCGTGTATGTACTGTGCATACGTGTTCGACTAATATTTCCATTGTAATAATAAAACGCCAGTTCCATTGTTTTATTCAAAATCTCGGATTTTGACAATTTTTGCAGAGTAGATTCTTTATTGACTAAAGTACATTACAGTCGTGTAAAAACCAGAATTTAAAAAAAGTTGAGGGCGTTCTCCTCAACAAATGTTATAATATGGCTTTAACTATATAGCAATGGGTAGCACATAGATGTTAGCGTAACCTCCCTATATATACATTGCATGATTGTATCTTTCCTGTATGTAATTTGAAATGAATCAGCTGATAGTTTTCTTTCATATTTATTCCAAAATCAGATTGTGTGTTCACTATACTTGGGAGTACCGTCTTTCATGTGTAAATAATTATTGTAAACAAATTGTATGCCATAGTTGTAATATGGTTATTATGTTGTCAAGATTTTATGGGGTACTGTATAGGTGGTTATTTTTGCGTCCATATATTTTCGCGATTTCCATTGGTGTGTGTTGATATTTTAGCAAAATTCATGCCTCACAATGTTATCATTATTATGACAAAATTTCATATTTGGATGTTGTTGAATTCGCTACTCGAAAATTACCACCAATACAGTAGTTGAAAAACTTTGTTTTTTCCGCCATAGATGAAAATATGCAGACGCAAATGCCTACATTGCTAAAAACTTCCATGGGAGAGGACCAACACCACCAGTTGATCCCTGGTTCCCTAGTGTAGCTCTGACAGGAGTTGCCACTGAGAACAGCCCTTCAACTTGCCGCATACACATATGGGCTGCGAGAATGTGATCATCAATAAATTAATGTAGCATGCCAAATTGATGTTTTAATGTTATTACATCAATAAGCACCAGTCAAACTCAGAGATAACCTTGTCATTGATTAAGTTGATAACCAGGCAGGTTTGGTTCAACCCAGAAGAACTGCTCTGGTGGGGCTTCCTTTTTAAATTCACTTTGAATATGAAAGAGGCCTGGTCCATTTTTTTCATGTTCTGTGAGACCTCCAGAAGTTTTGATACGACAAGCAAAAATGTGTATAATGCACTTCCAATGTCATTTGGTTACCACAATTGACCATATTATGATTACAGCATATAAATGGAAACACATCTCAGGTGCTACATATTACTGGGGTAATGAGAAAACTATAATGAAAGACAAAGATAAAAAGAATTTATCGCGTCTGATGTCACTGTCCATTACTATCCTTGATTGGTTTACACAGGTTAATCAGCGCGTAAAAGGAAGACTGATCTATCGTTCAGCAAGTCATCATCACGACACTTGTAAACAAACCGTGCTCGAATTTGATTGACAGATGACTTCAGACGCGATAAATTATTTTTATCTGAGATTTTGTCTACTTTGGATCAGATTGTGTCACATAAAGCAAGATATCATTGCAGTATTTTATTTCATATTTTGTCGTTGGCCCCTGAACATGTTTAAAGTAAAACCTCCTATGTAACCTGTTGGCAATTTTGTTTTAAACATGTTCAGGGGCCACAAGCACATAGGTTTTTCCTACCCAATAATGATTTTTTGGGAAAAAATTAATAATTCTGGAGCAATAAAATTCCATAATTCAGTTGAAATCCATACATCACCAATGGCAGACATAACCTTACCCTTAATATCTTAATGTCCACTGGCCGTAGTTCCAAAATTCATGGAAGATTTAGCTAACGGTCGATCATTCGCAGAGGGAAAATGAGTTTCAAGTAGAATAGACAACTGGACTACTTCCCTTTGAAACACTCATCCAGTTGTGAAAGACTGTAAAGCCAAATACATTGTATACAGTGTAATCATGAAAGGCTAGCCTTTGTGTAGATCATAAGGATGAACATGATCAAACAAGAGAGTTGTAGGAGCATTAAATTGACCATTTTGATATTTTTCAATTTGGTTATAGACCAAATGCTGACATATAAATGGATATCTAGGCTGAGAACACCAACAATAAGTGAAGTATTAATATGGTGCATAAAACATCTTTTTACAAGATTTGTGGATAATTTTTTTTACTTATTTGGTTGTGCAGTTTTTGAATTGATGATGATAAGTCACCCCAACGTATCATTGATATTTTTGAAAGTTTTTATTACATTTGTTCATTGTATAGAATTTAAGACAAAATAGGCCTCTGGTCCCCTGTGTGTGTTAAGAAAAAATTTCAGTTATTTCAGTGCATTTAATTCAAATACTGTATTTCCTCAAATAGTCGCCACCTTCAAATAAACGCCCCCCACCACTTTTTTCAACCAAGATGCTGATATTTCCATGCTATCTTGTGTAGTAACCTTGCGGAGGTGCATACATGATCGATAATGGCGTCGGTAATTGATGAAAATCTGGTCGTAAACCCCCCTTTTTGAAAATATTTTTCACTATTCGAGGTAATACAGTAATTCAAAAGCAATTTACAGCTGATTAACATAGAAACAGTAACTTTTTTGTAGACTTGTAACAAATCAGTAAATGCTGCATTTATGTACGTACAAAGACCATACCAAAGAATTTAGACAAAAGAATTTGGATATCCTTGTCCCCTATGTTTAACACTATGAGGCACTGCCATATTGGATTGTCATCGTGAGGATTAAAATTGGATTTTTGCAGCAATTATTGGTGAAAGCCTGTATAATTGAATATCTTTCATTATGTACACTACAGTAAGCAAAAGAATTAAGGTAGCAGCTGTGTTCACCCCTGTATATCCTAAATAAAGACAAATGTGTCAAAATTAAAACATGCAGCCAATACCTGTACTTTTTAGCTCTGATTTAAGACTTCATTTGTTGAACTTGGTTGAGAATTAAAGAAACAGTGATCCAAAACCTAATGAAGATAGGAAATAAAAAGTTGCACTTTTGTGTTCTAATCAATGAAAGCACAACGCTAGTTTTTTGTGCTAAGCAATGAAAACACGGCGCTAGTTATCTTGTTCGCAAACGCTTTGTGTATAAATCAATAGGGCATCAATGTTGCAAACTGCAACTTTTAAATTAGCATCTTCCTTGGGTTTTTGGATCGTCGTGTCTTTATTTCTTGAACAATTTCAACGAATGAGGTCTTAAATTCGAGCTAAAAGATGCAGCTATTGGTTGTTGGTTCCAATTTATGACACACCTGCCTTTGTTTAGGATATACAGGGGGTGAACGTAACTGGTACCTTAATTATTTGGCTTACTGTATATGTTTATGTTATGTGGAGGATCGCATTGGCCAATAGCTGTACATGTTCATGTGGGAATATAATATGTGACACGATCTGGTCCATGGAGGCCAAAGGCTTTTTTACTCCATATTGTTGCCTTTTATTTAATTTTCTGATTTGCCTCCTTTGGCCTCCATGGACCAGATCGTGTCACATAATATATTGCTAGTGTTCTGCCATTTCCTCACGTGTATGTGATATTTTAACTGTCCATTTCAATTTCTGAATAAAAAAGTCCCCACCTGCAATAGCTGCCAGGTGTCATATTTTTAGATTGTATACAATATTAAATACATAAATTATCAAATGTCATCAGGGCAGCTATTGCAGATAGGGTCTTCTTGCTCTAACCCAACGATATTTGTATACATTTAGTTGCTAGCATTTGTATTCTCCTTAACAGAGTTTGTTATTGTTACGTCTAAAAAGAAGAATAACTAATAAGCCCATAACCCATCTGTAAATGTGTACAGTTAGTAGCTGACATTTGTATTCTCCTTGACAGTGTTTGTTATTGGGCCAAAAAAAATAAAAATTTGTTGTGTTGCCTTCAACCGTCCGACCCTAAATCCTGAAAAATCAGGGTCTGCATTTTTTTTTTTTGAATGATGATTTTTACAGATTTGTTCAAAAAAATCAATGTTTTTCACTTAAAATTAATATTTTATTGAAAGACTAGTCTTTAATTGAGGTATCCAGAAGTCAAAATTGACAAATGTCCCCTAATTGAAGAAGCATTATTTAATATTTGAGGGGATTTTACAAACTGAAGGTTTGATGAAAAAAACGAAAAAAAGAAGAAATCCGACCGTTCGACCCAACTTTCCCATTTTCCCACTTGAGGGCAACACAACAATATTTTTTTGGCCTTGTTATATCTACAATATGGCAGCTATATACATTTAGTTGCTAGGATTTGTATTTTCCTTTTTCAGAGTTTGTTATTGTTACGTCTATATGGCAGCGATTGCATATAAGGCCATCACCCCTCCATGTGTGTGTATACAGTTAGTAGCTGCCATTTGTATTATCCTTGACAGTGTTTGTTATTGTTATATCTATAATATTGCATATAAGGCTAGCCTATAACCCCTCCATGTGTGTGTATACAGTTAGTAGCTGCCATTTGTATTCTTGTTGCTAGCGTATGTATAAATCATGTATATTTTGTAATACAATACATTTTTATGCCTTACGAAATATATTGACTTGCATGAAGCAAGTGATAATTGAAATCTTTCTTGTACATGGAATTGGTGTTATTTATTTTATTATCAACTGTTCTTTTTTTATTTAGATGTCATTTTTAAATATTTGCTAGGAATGTTTATTAATTAAAGTATATTAAGATCTTTTTTTTTTATTTTTTTTTATTTCTTCTTTTGCCTGGGTTACTCATTCAGTGGATGTTTTAAGGTATCCTCTGTTCTTCCATGAGGCCCAGGGGTCACAATAAAATATACATCAAAATACATTAAAATAATGAAAATGAAAATATTTAAATACATAGGATACATAAATATATAAGCATACACAATCATGAACTTATAATGGAAAAACTAACCCATATTTACAATTATAAAATACATAACCAACACAGCGCATCAAATTTAAATACAAAGTACTTTTATCAAACATCAAATTAAAAATTCAGAATTTGCAAGCAAAAAACCCAACAAAACCTGGGAAATTTTTCAAGATTTCAGATTTCCATTATACTAGCCAAAATACAACATAAAAGACATGTTTTTGAAACTAAATAATTTATGCTAGATAGAATTTACATAACAAGAAAATTCATCATTTAGTATTTGAATTAAACACATTTCTCAAATCATAAAACAATTAAAGAATTAAAACACACAAAACATTGATACAGTACGAAATTTCATCAGCATTTCAATTATATATACACATTTGAAAACTAAAATTTTGATTTAAACATTGGCCAAATACAAGCCTAAGACCATGTTCACACAATTTTTTTTTTAAAAAGGTTTGCTACTTTTTAAACAAGTGGTCATATTACACTATTAAATATTGCTAATATTACACACTTAAAAACCTGTTTTTGAAAATGGAAGTACTGGTTGGTATTGGATATTTCAGATCAGATTGCAGATTATTCCATGCTTTGGCCCCCCTGAACATGCTGAACAAGAAAGAACGTCTTCCAGCTTCAGTTAAAATTGAGATCTATATTACCGTGTGAGCTACCTCTTGTATTATGGCCATGATTGTTTCTAATAAGAGTAAATACATCATTTAGGCCTTCAGGAACAAGCCGACTAGGCATTTAAGGGGTTGTTTTGAATGACAGGTGAGTCAGGGGTCAAAAACAAAATTGATACCTTTTTGACCTCAGCACATGTGTATGTATGATGTGCCATACAAAAATTAACAAAACAATACCTTAAAGTATCATTTTTTAATGTTTTTTGCGATAAACAGTATCTTTTACCATGTTTACAAGCTACAACTATTTGTACCGTGGGCGTGTTTGTTGCCAGGTCATTAACAGACGGTCAGACCTTGAATAATAAATTTTGTGGCTTTACATAATTGCTTAAAGCAATTATAGTAGCCTTGGCCCAAGGCTTTGATTCTATAAGTCACATGTGGGAAAGCATACAATATAGGCCTATTCAATAATTGCTTTATATGCCCCCCCCCCCTTGTGTTGTCTCATATCCCTGGTCAAATCCAGCTTGCAAAAAATATAAATGTGTTGATATTAACTCATGGTGGTTTCTTTAATGTTTACATATAAATGGCTAGCATTGCACCTGGCACCATTTTCCATACTGTTAGATTACATACATGTAGGACCAAAAATTGTGTACTCACAAGAAACTGAACAAATCATAGATCCAAACTCAATATCCTACAATTGGTCTTAGATTTATCATGCATGTAGAGTGTGGCACCAAAATAGTATCCTCGTAAATTATACCTTTTATGTCCTGTTTGGAAGATTTTGAAGTTAATAATTTTGGTATATAGGCCTACATGAATTTAATTTTGAATTTTGATGATTCATTAATACTACTTCATAAAGTACCATGTTAACTGTAAAGTAGGGCCTATGTTAAATACAAAATAATAGGCCTATGATATCTTGATAATGATAATGATAATATGTCGCACACCTCTTATAACTTAGTAATTTAGGCTTAGGCATATACGGCCTACATCATGAATTTTCTCTGCAAATTAATTTTACTGTTCTAACCATGTCAAAAGACTTGGTCAAGTCTAAAGCAACAGAGGGTATACAATATAATGTCACTCATGTCAACCTCATCATCAATATAAAATATTGACATCGTATAAGGTACCACGGGCAATTCGAATGATAATACAGATAAAAACAGGTGATGGGTATGAATGGTAGTTAGTGGTTTTGGCATCGAACTACACACCTGTGCCTCTATCACCTTAAAGCTGTCCCATGTCTCATCCCTGAATAAACCAACCGAGCTTAACCGTAAAGGTATAACAATTGATATTGTTAAGCTTTATAGAAATCAGTTCAATGTTTAAATTGGACACACCTCAGTGATCCGAATACATTAATGTCCATATTTGTGGAATATAGTATTGGCGAGTTGTGATTTACTTTGCAGAGTTTATAAACTACGTTTTAAAATACTGCAGCATTCTCTATTGTGGTAGCATGTAGGCCTATAGTGTGGCGTAACATGTGATGGTGTGTAGGGCGGGTTGCTTGTTTTAGGGTGCGCTTATCTTTTAATATGGCCATTTGTGGCATATTAAAACTTGATCCGTTGTCCTATACAAAAACAATTTGGTTTTGAAATATTGTACACATTTCACGTTAAAACGTCATCAATTATGCCTGCCGAAAAATGTACATTTTCCTAATTTTTGCTCTTGCCTTGTGGTATTATTTTCTTAGGGTGATTGAGGTAAAATGTTTGACTGAATGAAACATGTAATATGAAGGTATATGCTGAAATGCATCTTTTTATTGTTTTTCTTTCTTTCTTTTTGTTCACAATTAATGATAAGACACAAATATATCCTAAACATAACCCCAACCATAACCCTAAACGTCGCCTTAACCTGTAAACTAAGTTTTAATCCTAAACCTAAACCTAGCCCCAAACCTTATCTAACCCCTGACTCTCTGAATCCCAATTCTGATTTCCAACTCCTCACCTATGCACACATTCCACCTTGCAACCCTTAATACTCACACACGCACATCCCACACACTCCCTACAGCACCCACATCAATAAATCCACACTCCGTCGACTTAAAACACACACCTACCCCGGGCTACCCCCAAATAGGCCTACCCCCATTCGGGTCTAACTCTAATTCTACTAATAACTCGACACTAAATTCTACTAATAACTCTCACTAAATTACTCTAGAAATAATTATACATGTTGGAATATAAAAAATTGGTTGTCGTTTTTTCCGATGTATGCCCCGCCTACTTTATCGAATGGTTTATAGTCCAATAGAGGCTGAAAGCGATATCTATGAAAAAATGCTAGCTCCAGATCACAATAAGGCTATTGAACAGTGTATAGAATAAGCCGGTCCCTGTAAATTTTAGTCGTTAGCCGAAGCGATCAATGTTTAGAAGGCTTTTAGAACATATTTTGGCAGTAGAAAAATGATCTGGGCAGTATCGCGGCCAGAGACTAAGTTCGGTTTTATACATTAAGCGTATATTGACAACCTACATTGAGACCCCTTGAAATGATGATAAATATATCGACACTGAATCCAGAGCTGCTCAGAGTGACACATGTTTTTAGTTATGAAGTATTGCAATGGACTGTTACCAGGAAAATGTGGATTTATACTAATTCAAGACACCAATCGGAAGAAACATAGTAACCACTGTGCAACGCTTGTGTTTGGCCTTCTTATGTGTGAAATTTCGAGGCAAGGCGGTGAGTAAAAAAAAATAAAATCAATGAATTTATGCTTAAAAATTCCATAACATCAATTCTGTAGATATGACATATAAAGGCAAAACTCAGCACTAAAGTGGACGTTTTGAATAGGATGCATTTACTAAATACACACAAATTTGGGTTTCTTCGCTAATGGAATGGGTGTAGAAGTCTTTTTCGTTAAAAAAGTGGGACATTTTTTAAATTTTGATGGACAAAATTGCAATAAGAAATAGGCGTTTCCAAGGTTGCAAAATTACGATGAATTGTGTGCACAAACGATACCAATTAAGACACATGCCTTACCCTCAAGTTGAAAGTAAGTACCGTAATTATTTATATAGAGTGTGCAACATATTAAGGCGAACTTCTGGCGAAATCGATGCAAAGTCAATTCATGAAATCTTCGTTGCCACTAGAAAGTGCGTGAGCAATAATGTAACATCAAATATACACGCCTGTTTACATAATTTCCTAAGACCTTACACAAGTGATCAGGCTCAAATATAAAACTAGAGAGTTTGGTCATTGATATGTACCATCAATTTTGAACCTATGATCAATATTGCTAGGCAAAAATTCACATCAAACATGGCAAATTTCTCTCATTTCGGAGATATTTGAAACAATACAGCTCGACCCCTTAAAGACAGTGATACATAAGTTTATCATGTCTACGATCACTTAGGAGCTTCCAGCCAAGCCTGTCCCTAATAAATGAAGAAGGTGTGCGAACAGGGACCTTGAGGATAGCTCTCCCAGCCCGATTCTGAAGACGTTCTATCCTGTTCTATAGTGTATAATTGCAGTTACCCCATACAATAAATGATCACATCAAACAACCATGGATAAGGTGCACCCCACCCAATCTTCCCTGGCTCTTCCCATTTCTCAGAAATCCCACACCATGTGTGCCTCCGCCCCTGCAATAGGACAGGGCCTACTTAACAGACAAGGCACCGCACTATAAACCTCTAATCTCTTTCAAATCCCACACCCTGGACTCCTCCCCTGGAACAGCGCAGGACTGGATAACAGATGAGGAAACCACCCTGACATGGTTAGGGATCAGGGGCATTGGGGAATCAATCCCATATCAAAATTAAAAAACGGCTTGTGCCCCCCCCCATCAAACCTGGTACCCCCAATCATGGTCGGTGCCCCCACCCTCCCTCCCCACGATACGCCACTGTTAGGGCTAACCATATCTCAAGCAAATTCGGGGTTTCCCGCTATACAATACTATAAATCAACATGATTTATACAGCTAAGTATACGATTCGTCTCTCTGCCGAATTCATTTATCGCACTTACGCGCGATTCGTCCAAATCAAAATGTCAATAACTACGTTGGTGAGTAAGATTTACCATTAATTTTTGGTGGAAATAAAAGATAACCTGAAACATAATAATAAGCATACGAAAACTCGATTTGCTCAAAATTCTCGATTCGTCACTCTGCCGAATTCATAACGATATTATTGGCCTTTTGACATCGTGTCTCTATTTCTCTGGTGATACTTCCATCCTCAGAATAGATACTTCCCAAGTACTTAAACTCCTTTGTCTGATTTAGCTTGCTGTTGTTAATGGTGATGTCAATATCCTTGGGTAATCGACTAACCACCATAGTCTCTGTCATGGCTATGCTGACTTTCATGCCATATTTCTCACATGCTGCATTTAGTTTGTTGGTATGATCTTGAAGTCCTGCTGAGTCCTTGTGGATGAGGCTCTGGTCATCTGCAAAGAGCAGCTCATTTATTTTTCCACTAGTTGGATTTGCTTCCTTGGCGATCTTGTCCATATAGATCAAGAAGAGCAGTGGCGACAGCACACATCCTTGACGTACCCCTGATGCTACTGGGAACCACTTTGATTGCCCACCTCTGGTTCTCACCATGCAAGACTCATGCATTTGCTGTCTTTATATAGAGCTCTGACATTATCTAGCAGTTGACCTCTTATACCATAGCCCTTCATTACAGCCCACGACTGTTCTCTATCCACCCGATCAAAAGTCTTTTCTTGGTCTACGAACACCATGTACAGCTCCTGGTTGAACTCGATACACTTTTCACATAACTGTCGCAGCGTAAAAATGGCATCTGTAAATCCCCTGTTTTTTCTGAAGCCAAATCGTGTTTCACTTAGTTGCAGCTCTACTAGGGGTCGAATTCTTCTCTCTATGATCTTTGCAAACATCTTGCCGGCGTGGCTCAGCAAGGAGATGCCCCTGTATTTTTCACAATCTCTCTTGCGTCCTTTCTTTTTCCAGATAGGAATCACTATCGCCTTTTGCCAGTCATCAGGTGCTGCTCTCTCCTCCCATGCTGCATTGAAGACTCTAGTAAGCCACTTGATTTCAACATCTCCACATGCTTGGATGGCTTCTGTTGTTATGTCGTCAGTACCGGCTGCTTTATTTTTGGCACTTTCTTTCACAACAGCTCGAACTTCATCTTCCAAGATGGAGGGTTCCTCTTCATCAGGAAAACCTGGATTGAAGGGTTCCTGGGAGCGTTGACTATCTCCGAAGTTGAGGAGACCATCAAAATATTCCTCCCATCTGTTGTTTATGTCTTCTTGGTCAGTGAGTGGGTTTCCAGCTTCATCATTTATCAGTGATGTGGGGTCAAATGGTTCATCCCTTTGTCTGACAGCTTTCACAGCCTTGTAGAATCTCTGGGTGATTTCTCACATTTCTCTGCTAGATTTTCTCCATATTCCTGCCAAGATGCATTCTTAGCTGTTTTAACCATTTTCTTACATTCTTTCCTTGCTTCTTTATACTTGTCATAATCACTCTGAGACTTCGTTCTGGACCACTGCTTAAAGAGTTTCTTCTTTGCTTTGATGGCTTCCTTCACTGTCTCATTCCACCATGCAGATCCTTTCTTATCACCTTTTCCTGCCTTCTTTATCCCACACTTTGCTTTCAACGTATCTGTTAGTCTGTACCTTTCCAGCCTGAAAGATTGTCACACATTTTCTGTGCCATCCCCATTTTTATTTCTTGACAGGTGTCTTCCTCTCTGAGTTTCTTCCAGTTGATAGTGGTTGTCACTGGTTTTGGATTCCTGTTTTAGTTCGTGTGGTGCCCTGGTTTCCAACATAACTGGACGATGGTCAGTGTCAATCTGTATGTTGGGCATGACTTTGGAGTCTATTACATGTCTTTGGTGTGATTTCCTAGCAAGAATAAAGTCTATCTGTGATGCCTGCTCTAGGTATAGGCCTAGGCCTATGACTTTTTCTGTGTTGGAAGAATGTATTTGTGATGAACAGTCCATGCTGAGCACATAGCTCCAGTGTTAGTTGACCGTTGTAATGTCTGTTGGTATTATGGTCACTGTGTGGGCCGAGGTGTGCTTCCCATGGTGTCCTCTGGTTTCCCACTCTTCCGTTGAAATCCCCCATAACCAGTAGGTTTTCATCCGAATTTAGCCCTTGGATTATGTCTGATAATTGATCATAAAAGTCATCCTTTTCCTCATCAGTGTATGAATCATTGCAAGGTGCATATATTTGGATATATGTAGTATTTTTACCATCCTGTCTTATCTGCAGTTTCATGATTCTCTCTGAAATATATTCTGTCTCTGTGATGTTCTTTGCAACTTCTGGGTGCAGAACAAAACCAACTCCATGCTTTGCTCTTTTGTTCTTTTCAACTCCTGACCATATGAGGACATGATTGTTGTGGATTTATTTCATCCCATATTCCTTTCGTCAGGTGTCTGATATTCCCATGATGTTGATTCTGTATCTTTCCATTGTTTCATTGTCCGAGGTCGTTTACCGTTTCCAGGTCGTTTTCCGTTTGAATCTGTCCGTTTACATTTCCTTGAATTCTTTGAGCGAGATTTAAATCCACTGCCGGCTTGCTGGGCCAGTCGCAGCTTCACCGCAGTCCTCGGGACTCCGGTATTATTTCTGCTTGTTAGGCAGTTTGGGCAGCAGCCGCTTCTTGTCACTATATTACAAGGCGCCTCTGTCCACGAAAGCGTTAAAGCCATTGTACCATGTGTTTTATCCACAGGTTTCATCTGCCATGTCGTTGACACGCTTTAACAACGTATATTTAACCCATAGGGGGGAGAAGTGGTGTAATAGGATAAATAAACATACAAACAAGAGAGGAGAGATAGTCACAATACCAGTTTGCGCCAACACTAGCAGCTACTAGCTTTGACCTGACAACACGAAGAAGTAGGGTGTCGTCCATGTGGGGATGCGTCGTCACCTTCAGACTGGGGATCTGTAACCTGTACCCCAGAATGAAATCACTAATTGAGTCGTGATTATCCCAAGGATCAGGCGCCTCTAACCCTAGCAGTAGGATAAAAGCCTGGTAACCTAGACAAACCGAGGAATGACGGAACAACTAACAAAGCCAACTAAATTGGCTTACCTATCCTGGTAAACTGGCTTGCGAAAAAGAAGAACAAATAAAATTAGTCAGAAGAAAGTTGCAGAAAGAGTGGGAGGAATGAGCTAGTGAGGCAGAGGAAGCTCGCATCCTCACTCTGGTAAAGAACCAGCCCTCTCCACATGGCATTACAGATGGAAAAAGTGAAAGGTGGTGGTTTGCCATTGCCTTCCTACACACCAATCAAATTGTCATAACAAGGTCAGGTTTGGGTGTAGGACGGGTTTAATACATAAGTGCGGACTTTCTGTTTATGTTGTGTTTATTAAGGGACCGTTCACAAACACTTGTTAGGAGGGGCCTCATGCAAAAGAGGCCGATTGAGTGCAGATCCGTCGGAACACGCTTTTCAATACGGAATAAATGCTAACCTCATTGTGACATTATCAGGAGGGTGAAAGAGCATAGGAACAATGCCGGAAACTACGTCACGCTATTGTTCGACCTAGGCTACATATTTTTTAACGCATGCGTGTTCGTCAATACAGCTTTAGTCTCCTCCACCTTCGCAACATGGTACGTGGAGTGTCTGGAATCAGACTGACGGCGGAGGAGAATACTAGCTGGTCGATCAGACAGTTTAATTTGATCAAGCATATAATACCTGAACAATCACCGTCATTTGATCGATTTACTACAGAATATATTGCATATTCAAAATATAATTTTAATATTGTAAACCTGTTAACTTATATATTTGTGTACTAAAGTATAAGGACACGTGAATAAAATCATGTCGAAGACAAAATGGCCGCTAATCCGCCTATTGTCTAGACCTAGGATACATATTTCGAATGAGGGCAGCAGACTAGGATGCTTATCCCTTCCTCTAGATCCCTGACATTATCCAAGCAGTAAAGTTCATTTCCCATTGAAAAGTGTTATCCGACGGATCTGCAGGCGACCATTCTGAAAATGGGGGGGGGGGGCCTTAATAGTTTTGACCCTTCTAGGGGGGGGCGGAAAAAAAAGATTATAAAATTGAACTAAAAATGGGACAATTTAACTTAATGGGTTATTGTGTTTGATTGATTGCAACATAACAATCACATTGTTATTTTACTTCCTTCTGATCTAACTTGGTGGCTGTGCAATAATTATAATTAACTGTCCCATGGGCAAAATTTTACTTTCTTCTGATAGTTATTAAACCCAAACGATTTATGGGCTGTGCAATAATTATCCCCCTATCTGTTGGGCATATGCACAGTTGACGTCTAATTTTTTGCTGCTCAATGGTGATCACGACACTTTCATGACAATCCAGCAATCTAAACTCATTATAACCTTGACATGACCAACTCATTGATGATCACATTTACCATGTTTTACGACAAACCGATAATCAATAGTCAGTTGACCTCAGATGACTTTAACTTATATAATAAACCTTAAATATATTCTACGCTCAATGGTGATCACATCCGCCAAGTTCGATGGACGACGCAACGTTTATTTCTGGTAGCGAACGATCAAGGCCGATGGCATGGATTTATGGCGGAAACAGAATCCGAAGGACCCAGCGTGTAGTCATCGATGGAGTTGCTTCATCTGATAAACAAGTCATCTCCAGTGTCCCTCAGGGGACAGTCATCGGTCCACTTGGATTTTTGATCTTCATCAACAATCTACCGTGGAGAGTTAAGAACCATGTACGGTTGTTCGCAGATGACTGCGTATTATACACGTTTGGTAACACCGAAGATGAACTTCTCGCTCTTCAAGAAGATCTGAACCGACTTGAAGACTGGCAAGACCAATGGAAGATGAAGTTCAACCCAGGGAAATGTAAAGTCATGCAAATTACTTCCAAAAGAAATCCCCCGAAGCTAAAGTTCAACTTTTGTGGAGAGGAACTTAAACCATCCATACCCATATAGGAGTTCAACTAGACAGTAACATGAAATGGACTTCACATATAAACCAAATCACAGCCAAGGCAAACAGAACGCTTGGTTTTAAGACCGACTTTGGAATATATGCATCATGTGCATGGGACCCACACACCCAAGTAGACATCAAGAAGGTCGAAAGCATACAGAGAAGAGCAGCTAGATTCACCATGAACAACTACAAGAGAGATAGCAGCGTAACCAGTATGCTGAACACTTTGGAGTGGGACTCACTGCAAGAAAGGCGTAGAAAAGCACGCCTAGCCATGATGTTCAAGATCCAGAATGGACTTGTGGGCATTGACCGAGACACATACCTCACAGGCTGCAACGACACCAGGACAAGGACATACTCAAGAACCAAACTAGAAAGGGGCAACGCAACCAAGGATGTTTACATATTACTCCTACTTCCCACGCACGACTACTGACTGGAACACCCTGACGGAAGACATCACGACAGCACCAACTCTGCACAGTTTCAAGAGGCGGCTCACAAAGTAATTTCTTTCGCACACTCTCACATTATTCGCGCGCACATTCGACCTGGCCTAAAGTAATTCCACCAAAGTTGACGACAGTACGACTTTCACTATATAGTAGAAGCTGCCGACTCAACAATATCCAGATCCAGATCCAGTCCAATAACAAGCACACACAATCTGATGTAACTGTGCAATATTGAGCAAATAACCCTGTCAAGGCAGGAATCAAATTTGGTGTGAGAACATGAATTAACTCAGGTTTACCTCTGTATATTGTCCACAGCTTACATGTAAAATATAGGGATACTGTGACCCACATGAAAATACATGGAATTACAGTTGAGCAAATAAACATGTTGCATAATAATTAATAGACAGTGGTTGAAATGTATCACAATGCACCTTTGCTGTATTCAGACATGTACAGGTGTTGTGTTCAGCCTGCTTGTAGTGCAGCGCAATATATTCAAAAAATGTTTTAAAGGGGCATTTCGTGATCCACAGCCTCATCCCCCCACTTTTCCCAAAAAAAGTTGAGATTTTTACACCACTGGATACCTCTGGCTACATAATGTTTATGTAGGCCTACCAAATATTTCTTGCAGATTAATTTGTTTAGCAAAAATATCGCAAAATTTGAATTTCGTTCTGGTGCACCAGAACGAAATTACAACACATTGTCTATGGAGCAGTGTAATACACATAATCATGCATAACTCGCAAACGGAAAATCGGAATCAACTGAAATTTTGGAAATAAGCTTTTTTTTTTTTTTTTTATTGAAAAATGTCATAAAAAGAGGATGCTAGGATCACGAAATACTCCTTTAAGCTATTGCTATGGTAATTAATCCGATTATTACATCACTTCGACAGCGAATACTGAAACTTATAACTTGAAACCAACGAGTGGCTTGATCACGTCTATGCAGATTTATAAGTTTGTGTTGCAGTAACAGTCCTTGATGATGTGATTATGATGTGCCGATGCGCTGGATACTAAAGAAAACGACATAAAGTCTGCACAAAGAGTAACGCAGCTGTTATAAATATACCTAATAAACTAATATTTGTGTTCACAATATT
This sequence comes from Amphiura filiformis, assembly GCF_039555335.1. NCBI lineage: Eukaryota > Metazoa > Echinodermata > Ophiuroidea > Amphilepidida > Amphiuridae > Amphiura > Amphiura filiformis. Next base: position 22,530,379 of record NC_092645.1, read on the forward strand.
TCTACATAGCAAGAAGGATGATTTTAAATATTTACGCGCATTTTGATTTGTCAAATATCGCTCAATATTAATAACACGGTAGTGTTTTTAATGAAAAATAACCGAATTTAAAAGTTGTAGTTTACAGCGATCAATGGTTATTACGGAAGCATTGTGGCACGTAAAACCCTCCATTTATCTTCGCGCTGACTTCAAATCAATACAAATAGCTGCAACTTTTAAATTCGAGTATTTATCTTTAAAAAATACTGCTGTGTTGTTAATATTGAGCGAAATTGGACTAATGGGGTATCAAAATGCGCGTAAATAAATCATCCTTCTTTCTATGTTGAAATATTTTGAACAAAATTATTAGTTCTGACCATTCAGGCGTATATATAACAGCTGTGTTATTTTTTGTGCAGACTTTATTTCACGATTCAAACGCCGCGTATGGTTTTCACTTGATTAAACTTAATATTCCGGAGGTTATCATTTACTAATCGAAAGAATTACGAAAATTTCATGTCACCGAGTGACGAATAAAAATCGCATCAACAACAGCAATAAAAAGAAGAAAATAAAACAATTGCATATTTCCCAAATCTAGGCTCGAACCAGGGGCCTTCCGAAAAACAGTACGACAACTGAGCTATTCGGGGATGTACAAATCTCAATCTCACTTTTATTTTTGCATCTCTATTATTCGTTATGAATTCGGCAGAGTGACGAATCGAGAATTTTGAGTAAATTGAGTTGTTGTATGCTTATGATTATGTTTCAGGTTATCTTTTATTTCCACCAAAAATTAATGGAAAATCTTTCTCCCCGACGTAGATATTGAAATGTTGATTTGGACGAATCGCGACTAAGTGCGATAAATGAATTCGGCAGAGAGACGAATCGTATACTTAGCTGTACAAATCAGGTTGATCTATAGTATTGTATAGCGGGAAACCCCGAATTTTCTATATTACATGTCCTATACTGATATATTTGATACCAACGTATAGCAGTAGGTATCTTCTATCCAGTGATACCAAAATAAGTACAAACATTCCCCACATGATATTACTGTGGTTTAATAATGTGAGTGCGCCCCCGTGAAATTGAAAAATCCCGGAAAATCATACACAAAATATAGGCCAATATTGTTATTTCTGCTTTAAAATCCTCGGGTTTTTGCTAAATATTACAGGGATGACTATTTATAACTTATATAGCAAGTTAAGTCTACATAGCCTTAGGACAACCAGTAATTTCTACACAAAAGTCCCAAATCAAGAATGCGTGCTATGGTTTATACGTAGTTGAATGCGTATTCGACCTCTCTCTGCGCAGTGGTAGAGACATTTTGAATACAGCATAAAGCCGAATAGCTGTTAAAACGCGTTTTGAGGGATATATCTATTGTTTCAGAACATGCAAGTATTGTAAATAATTCGTGTACACTCACTTCTATAATACATTTCAAACGAGTGCTCACGAATGTTCTAAATTTTAAGAAGGGTCAATGGAATAGTACCAAGATTTTCAAACGCCGTTTACTCAGAACAGCAATTTTGCGTATTCGGCACTCTGCCGTGTTCATAACGAATTATATTAAAGAAATCATGCATACATCGTAGAGGAGGAGCTACATAGAGAAACCCTACTTTTAAAATGCTAATTTAAATAGGGTAGGTGCAGGTAATATGGGACACCTGTTTTCATTTTAACAAAAAGTAGCTTAGAGAAGGTAAACACTTTAAGTTGATCTGTTAAGTGTTTAGAGACATCAATATTATTGTGCTTCTAGAAATGCAGTTTTGGAGTCTGTGTATCAAACTCTTGGAAATCAATGCCAAAAAGAGTGAAATTGCCCAAAAAATTATGTCGTTTTTTTGGCCTGATATAAAATCAATGACGTCACATTTTATGATTGTGTATCCAAAAACTCTGGTACTGAGGGGGCATTTGTCATTTTTTATGATCTTTAGGTGATGGGTAAAGCTTATCAGCAGGTAAAATTCCACTGACAAGTGGCACTTTCCTTTTATAAATGATTATTTTCTCTGATTTTCAACTGAATGGGTGCAGGTAATATGCATGGGACATTGTGTGCATTGTCAATGCGAAAAGCAAAACTATTTAGAAAATTGAATTTTCTTGTAGAAATTTGCATTTAACATTCAAAATCATGTAACAAAAATGTTTTTAGAACAAAAGAGTGATTTTCTGTTCATTATGATACGCACCATAGGAATAACACAGTGTCCCATATTACCTGCACATGCAGGTAATATGGGACACTTTTGACGATGACGTCATTTTGACGTCATAGCGTCCAAACAAACATAAAAACAAGGTAACATTGCCTGTTTTATTAATCTTAAAGGACAGGTTGTTCATCATAACAATCTCTTGTGGGCATATCTTCTTTAGTTTTTATGCAAATAAGCTAAACGTCCTTAATGGTCCCATATTACCTGCAGGTACCCTACCTTTCAGGGGGAATCTTTCAAAAGTTACCTGACAGAGAATCTGATTCAAAATTCGCCAACAATTCATTATAAGCTCAACGCGCTTGTCTGCCTTTTGATATATTGAGTAGGAAATTCGCCTCTTGACGAGAGGTGACAACCATTTATGCCATGTATGCCACAGGTTTACATGTACATTACAATTAATACTGTGAATTAGTTCGGGTTCTAGTGCTTTACGCATGCGTAGCGTTGGTAGCAACGAATCATCTTGTGAAAAGCGTCAGTTTAGATGTGCTTAGTAACACTTCACAAATGAAGACATCTTTTCTGTCTGGATTTGAGAGAAGGATTTCAACCGAGTTACACCGAATAGCTTAAAAGAACTGTAAGTATATCGTTATTGGGGCCGAAGAAAGTTTAGCGAATTGCAGACAGAAAGCTACCTAAAAGTACGTCAGCTGTAGAGAAACAAGATTCGTTTAATACAGCTCAAAAAAAATTGTGCAAGTGAAAAGCGCCATCCATGGCAATTAGAAAATACCGTTGTGACATGATGCTTACATCAACGTCAAGGGCGCAGTCGTAGCACTCAAATGCCGTTTGTTCTGTTCAATTTGCTTCTTTTAATCTCGAGATATGTTTAGTTAACAACGAAAGGGTAAAATCAATTGTGCCCCTTTTACTAGGGAAGAGGGCTGCACATGCAAATCAATGATAGCTGATGTTGATGCGTCTAATGCACTCCCCCTTCGGGGCTCGTGCATAAGACGCATCAACATCAGGGCGCATGCATTATTTTGTCTAATTTCTCTCCCAACAAGTAATACGCGTTCATTAGCCTATAAGTTTGCAATATTTGTTTGTCTTTAAACTGTTTTGAGCGACAAAGAAAACAGTTTTTACAATGATAAAATCATTGACATGCTCATGTATTTATTTTACAGCAGAATGCGAAATATCTATTTCTCTTTTAATCTGTTTTAAGTGGGAAAAGAGAATCATGTAATACCTGCATCATGATAAAACAGTAAAAACAATTTTCATTGTTGTATAATTGATGCATTCTTTTGATTTCACGAAGGAACTCTTGATAAACTTGGTGCTATCATTGATTTACATGTACAGTTCTCTTGATCTTCCCTAGTAAAAGTGGCACAATTGTGATTTTACCCTTTCGTTGTTAACTAAACATATCTCGAGATTAAAACAAGCAAATTGAACAGAACAAACGGCATTTGAGTGCTACGACTGCGCCCTTGACGTTAATGTAAGCATCATGTCACAACGGTATTTTCTAATTGCCATAGAGGGTGCTTTTCACTTGCACAATGTTTTTTGAGACAGGCTGTATACATATCGTTAGTTGTAATGTTCTTTGTATTCACGTTAGGGGGCTGGCATTTTCTTCGGAAGGGGGGGGTCACAAAAATACTGGGGGTCATAGAATTTTCAGACCAAAAATAGGGGGTTATAATTTTTTAACACCCAAAATAGGGGGGTTATAGAATTATTAAGGGCTGGTGACTCAAAATTTTCGCACGCTGCGCGCGCATTCTTTAACTTCGCAGTCGAAATGTGCGTACAATCTATGCAAAATTTTTACACGCTACGCGCGCCTTCTTTACACTTACAATAAAAATTTTACCGCGCTCCACACACTTTCTTCACTTTTAAGTTTTGACGCGCTCCGCGCCTTAGTTCCGGCAATGAATAATTTTTCTTGAGTCTGTGTAGTTGGAAGGGGGGGGGGGGGTCATAAAATTTTTCGACCCGCGATAGGGGGGGTCGTAAAAAATTTTTGCCCGCGATAGGGGGTCATAAAAAATTGACTCCGGTCACCGACATATTTGTGACCCCCCCCCCTTCCGAAGAAAATGCCAGCCCCCTTAGTATCCATAGAATCAGTCTTTGTTTATTTAGAAATATTTTCTGGGATCTCATTGACCCTGTAAATGATAAGAGCTAATGAGATGTTATATGTTTGGATTTGGTCAGCCAAAATAATACATGTATGTCCAAAGTGGGCTCTCTGGATCCTGGAATATATGCATTAGACGCGACGCATCAACATCTCAGTACGCGTGCATTATCTTAATACTAATTATAGAGAGTTTGTCCGTCTGTCCGCGCGCTATCGCGTTCGCGCGGTTCGCGTTCACGCGGTGCACTATCGCGTGCCCGCGGTGCGCTATCGCGGAGTATCAACGGGATTGTTCGCGGAGTACAGTGCACGCATCGGAAAGCATTACAGTGTGACTAACAGGTGCATCTCAACGGACCAATAGGCCTATTTTCAATACATATATTTCGATATACGGAACACGTGCATATAGGCCTAGGCCTATTTCAGCAGAACATGACTATTTCCGGGGTCCTCCAGAATGGTTAACATAAAAATAATCAGTTTAAAAAAAAGGGCTATAACCGCGTTTGCGTACACAATCACGTTTCTCCCGATTGATTTTATTACTTTAGTAACAGCCTCCAATGGACAGGGCTTGGAAGAGGCGAATGGTGGATTTCCAGATTATGGGTAGGCCTACCGAACTACCTAAGTAAGCATCACAGCTACAAAACAAACATATTTGATTAAGTTGTGTCAAGTTGGGTCTTGATCATTGAGAGACGCATTTCAAAGTAGTTTGAAAGGTCAGGGCAGGTATATTGGTAACGGGTTTTGGATATTGTGAAATAGGCCTATCACGAGAACCGCCCGACCCGAGAACCGCGAAATCTAGTTTTGTATAATTTCACTCCCAACAAGTGCTCCGCGTTTAATAACCTATACATAATTCATATTGAAACCACGTAAGAATTTGTTGAATCTGTCGTTTCAATCTTCCCGTGTTGTTGCTTTCATTGTTGTGATCGTTGCTGTTATATGTAACAATTAATAACCTAAAACCTTATAATAAATCCTAAAGCCATTCGTAAGCTAATTCCAACATTTATCCTAAAATAATGAAAACCGCAAACTTCAAACCTAAACCGTAAACACAGGTGCGCGGATTGAGAGTATTCCTGTGTTCTTATGTATCAAGTTGATTTTGAAACCCAACAACAAGAAACAGCAACAGCAGCAATCAAAATTATTGGACGTAGTTACTGTTTGTCCTGCTTGTTTGTCTGCATTATTTTCACAGATGGTATTGTTTCTACTGCTTATTGCTGCGGCATGACCATTTATTGGTTGTTAATTTAGTGGTTTTAACCTTTGATCACAACACGAACATTTGCGTACCTGGAATTTTCAGTCGACACTTCGACTTTCATCAGCAGACTGGCAACCCAATTCAGAGGTCAGCGACCTTTCGGACACTTGACCCCAAAGTCCGGTCGTACACTCTATAGGTAGCTTGTATCGGCCCCGTCTCTGTTCAGCGATGGCTGGTTCACTCTGATATAGATGGCCTCCTTCACACCACGCTTAAAATATATGGGTTCCTTGTCCAGAATGTGGACAGAATTATTGGTTGTTGTTTGCTGATATTTTTGTTGCTGTTGTCTTCCTCAGAGTAATTGATAATTACCAATTGAGGTGAAATATGGACTGTTCCATTCAACGAGGCTTTGCCGAGTTGAATGGAACAGTTCATATTTCACCGAATCGAAATATTCTTTCCAATGAACGAATAAAAACATTTAATGTTTGTTTTACATAACTCATCCCTTTCGCCCAATTAATTTTATAAATCACCACGAAAACAAAATAAATCAAAAATATCTAAATGTATATTTATTTTAGAAGCAACACCCACACCTATAATTGGCGAGTCGAGGTGGAAACCTCGCGTTATACGCTCGCGCGTCTGTCAGCGTTGCTATGGTAGCTCCGAGTCAGTGCAATGGAAACTGACTATTGCATGGGCGCGGAGTGCAATATGTCCTTTTGCAGCTGGCCGCTAAAATAGCAGAAGTAATCAATAGTAATTGGCCAATCAAATGACAAGAAACTTTGTATGAGTTATATAAAAATTACTGATATTTTATATTTCAGTCCAAAAATCATGTGGGTGTCTCATGTGGTGAACCAGTACAACATAGTACTGATGCTACAGATTCTGTGTGTTCTGCCAGGTATGTAGATCTACACCGCACAAACACCCCACACCACCACCCTAACTACACAAAAACAAATTAGATTACTGTAAAATGCATGTCAAAGTATCCACCTTGTCACAAGGGTTTAAAAATCATGTATAGTTTCTGCTATCTGTGACTTATGGTTAGGGTGAAGGGTCAATATTTTTGAACTAAAACTTCATTTCATGTTAAAATGTGCTAGTGTATATCCCCTGTATATTGGTAAAGAATTGCTGAGTGTTTCTATGTTCCATTGTACGATACGTATTGCGTAACAAAAACAAAAACAAAAGTAGGCCTATAGGCAAAATGGAATTTTGGCTAAGGCTTTCATTTCAAACAACAGTAAAATGTACATAATTATTGTAACCTTTCAGGTATATCAGTCGTTTACAAAGAGACACCACGATATGACCGATTGGAGGAGGGGTATCTATATGCTAGGGAAAAACAATCTTATTTATGAATAGATTAATTGGTCGTCATTTACGACTAAAGAATACAGTTAGCTTAATGAATTAAAGGGGAATTAAAGGATCCACAGCCTCATCCCCCCACTTTTCTCAAAAAAAGTTGAGATTTTTATATCACTGGAAACCTCTGGCTACATAATGTTTATGTACAAAATATTTCTTGCAGATGAATTTGTTTTGCAAAGATATCGTGAAATTCGAATTTCGTTCTGGTGCACCAGAACGAAAATAATTACAACGTATTGTCTATAGAGCAGTGTAATACACATAATCATGCATAACTCGCAAACGCAAAATCGGAATCAACTGAAATTTTGGGAATGGGCTTTTTTCGTGGATATGTACTGAAAAATGTCATAAAAAGAAAGGAGCAAGAAAGAATAAAGAAATAGTGAAAAAGAGAAAGAAAGAGAGAGAGAGAAAAGAAAAGAACGAAAAAGAAAGTAAGAAAGAAAAAGAAAGGAAGAAAGAAAGAAAGAAATGAAAAAAAAATTAAAAAAGAAAAAGAGAAAGAAAAGAGGAAAGAAAGGAAGTAAAAATGAGAAAAGAGAGAAAAAAGGAAAGAAAATTCAGCCACATGGGGACTCGAACCCACCAAAAGTGTTCATAACAGATTCCCAGTCCAACGCTCTATCCACTGGACCATACATCAGCTTAGGCAGTTTCTTATTCTCGAAGCGGATATGTAACTATAATTTGATGTAATTACTTGATTACAATCGCGTCCGCACAATGGCTCTTAGAATAAACACGCATGTCGGCGCTGAAATTTTGAACGAACTGATGGAGGAAAAACCTCGTTTTTTGCAATACTAGCTTCAATTTGGAGTGAAAATCAAATGGGATATCAATTGGCAGAATGTTGAGAAATAATGTAGGTATTCAGATGTCTAAATTAACGCCCCGTTATCAAGATATCGATAATTTCACAAAACAGATTTTTCTCAGACAAGATTCTCGAAAATGTTCCCCAAAAACGGGCTTTTTAAATTTGATCGGAACTGTATTTGGTTCTTCCCCATGGCAACATTATTTCTTTAATCGATTTGTAGTACAATACAAAAAATGAGAAAACAATCACTCGGCGTGGTTTTATACGGAGCGAACATTTGAAAAAAACTGCATGGAACGTGTTTTTGATCTTGTGAACATGGTGCGTAAAAATGATTTAAATGAAGGATTTTCAAACGGATTCTAAATTTTTTTATAAACACACAAAAATAATGTAAAGATACATCCATGCACCAACATTTGACTCACTGCGATATTTGATTGCTGAGAAAACGCGGTTTTAGAGAACAACTTTATACGTCTTTTATACGTTTTTTATACGTTTCTTCGTGTAACCTTAAGCTTGTGTTTCCAAGAAACTATACTTAGAACTCTAATGCTGGTTTCATACTTTCTGCCGCTTGCCACTGAGGTGTGTTGCTTCATCATGCCTCTTGCACTTGTCTGTAAGCGGAGCGGCACACCGCTGATCGGCAGCGACATGATGACTCTGAAAGCCACTCTTGCCGCTCAGCACCGCTCCAAAATCGTATTTTGTTCTCATACGTCAGAGCGGCACCGCTCCGAGTTGACTTGAATTCAACTCCCAGGAGTGCTGCCGCGGCGGCAAAGCGGTGAAGTGATCGATATATCGGCTTGCCGCTGATCACAGCTAGCGTTTCTCGTGCGACTGCGCAGTGAAGGACTATGGGATGGTATTTTGTTTGATTTTGTTTGTTTTTCTTTCAATTTCTTCCTTGTTTTTTTCTCAATTTATTCAGATGTCTTCATATTCCGTCCAGCCACCTGATCTGTTTATAATAATCTCAAATTATAGTTGCAAGTTCTCGGTCTATCTTAGGCTCCTTCTTTCTTGCTACCCTAGTGCTGTTGAGAGTAACACAAATAAAAATTGGTAGCAGATCCAAAAGAAATGAAATACTCACTCGAAATATTTCAGTTCCAATCAGGAACCTTCTTTTGGATCTGCTACCAGAATCTCATTTAATTAATTGACTTTTGAACGATCCTGATGAATCTCATCAATAACAAACAAATAAAAATTGGTTGGGATAAGCAATATTCTGTGGTTGTTTTCTCAAAGCCATGACAACGAAAACAGCTAGTAAGGCTACTTCCAACGAACAGGACAGTCCTCTAAGTATTGTAAAAAATGATTTCAGATCAATTCTTAAACAATTGAGAATGGCCATGCAAGCTATGCGGCTCCGATTGGTTTACAAACAAGTACGCGTATTACGTTGACATGTGCTAAACAGTGTTGTGTCATATCACAAGGTTAAAGATCAAGATCTATATTACACGATTATAACACTGCTCAGCACGTGCGCGTCGATGCAATACGCGTGCTCGTTATGTTAACCAATAGGAGCCGCATAGCAATAACGGGACTGACCGATTTTAAGCTCTAGGTAATTTCTTATAAAATGTGTATTAAATTTGATTTAAATTTGGTATACTTATGATATTTTTATTTGGATTGAAGTTTTTAAGAATGGCGTAAAATAACCCGGCTTCGCCTCGTTCGCCAGTATTACATAAGACGATAGATGCACGACAGCGGCTTACAACAATACCTTTATTCTCTAAGTCCTACCTAGGAGTAAAAAGTATACAAGCATTATTATGCTGGTGGCAGGATGGAGTCATGAACACCCATAGTTAGTGAAAATCCTGCATCAAATGCTGAAGAAAAGAATGTATGAACACGTCGTCATGTAAGCATTTGTCATGCACAACCTTTAGGCAAAGAAGAAACTGCTATTTTACGGGTGGACTGACTTTACAAGTAGGGTCGGTCGGGTTTTTTTTCTGGAGGCTAAAATGACCCTCAAATGTAAAAAACCAAAAATCTGGCAAAAATTTGATGATTTTTTGCAAACATATTTTATATGATTGTAGCAAAACTAAAAAACAATATTCTCCCCAAACGAAAATCTGGGTCGGTGGGGCCAACGGGGCCCGTAAAACAGGTTTTTTCATCTAATCCTACAAACAACATACATTACCTATCGTTTCATTTCTAGAACACGTGATACATGTCCGAGCTCACTACGTTTGTGAAATTGGTCGTGAGCAGGACGGCAAACGTTGGCGATGGGTTCTGCCATACAGCGACCCGTGCCGATGTACAAAGGTCAGGTTTGGAGGTTTGAATGCGTACACACCTAAACGACCTTTTGATCCGGGTTACGTTGACAATCCATTGGTTGGTGATGATGTCAAAAAGATTAGTGAGAACTATGGTTTGAATTGCACTGGTAAGTTTAATTTATAGATGTGCAAAGGTCGTTTCATCCAGTTTACGTTGATGAACCATTTGGTGAGGTAACCGCTGGTTTCCAACCATATGCTATAATAGAAGGTTCAAAGAATCAGAATACGATCCTGGTATCCAAAACTATGCAAATGAGTTGAAGGAGGTTACGTGAACATGTAAAGTATTTCTTCTCTTGTTTATAGTGGACCTCTGTGGGTTAGGGTTAATTATTCATATGTCGGTCCGACGGTTGGAAAGCAGCGATTACCATTTGGTGATGATGTTGACAGATTAGGGAGCATCATGGTTTGGATTGTAGTATGCAGATTATTCAACCAGTTGGTAAAACAAAAGTACATAAATGAAATCAAATACTGAAACTTACGTTTCGTTAACACGACGCGTCGTTTCGTCCGATATCATCGGACATCATCAGGAGACTGAATCAGGTCGATTGGTCACGTGAGAGACGCACAGCGTCATCATCCCTATATCTTCGTGTCAAAAATTGCCGTGATAGTACGGCGAATCCTCTCGTTTTTCAATCTACGCTTGGCGATTTTGTTCGAGATAGGCCGAGCGACTCAGGCTTAGCATACCATTTACATGATATGAGATACCACAGAGCCTGTCACAGAGTTTCTATTCTACACGTTTTTACGATTTGCGCATGATCAGTACCCCATATGATATTGCCATTACAAGAAAATTCGATTTGTTGTCAGGTAAAACCCAGGTTTTGTTTCCAATACACTAACTGGAAATGCAATACACTAGTTAGCGGCGATTGCTGTTTGCTGCGGATATATTTTACTGCATTTTTTCCATAAAGATTTTTAAATCGTTCATCAAAATCGCCCCTTGGGTACGAGTACGATGATGAGATAGTAGAAATATTCTATGAAGATGTGAGTAAGGCAATAGAAGCCAACAAAGGAAAGTATACCATTGTCATGGGCGATTTTAATGCCAAAGTAGGAGAATGCCAACCAGATGAAGAGGCCATCATAGGAAAATTTGGTTATGGACAGAGAAATAAAAGAGGTGAAATGCTACTGGAATTTGCAGCACAGCATAAGCTAGTTATAGGCAACACATTCTTCAAGAAAAGTAAAAACCGCTATTGGACATGGGAAAGCCCCGATGGACACACTAGAAACCATATAGACTTTATTCTCAGCAGCCAAAGGGGAATTACCCAGGACTGTGGAGTTATCACAAAAGTTGATATAGGAAGTGATCACAGAATGGTGAGGGCTAAACTTCATATCAGCAAAAGACTAGCCAGACTCAAATTTATCAGAAATGAAAAGCAAAGCAAGATTAACATCCTACGACTAAGAGAAAAGAGGCCAGAATTCCAATTGGAATTGAAAAATCGCTTTGAGGGATTAGACATTGAAGAGTTGGATGTAGACCAAAAATACCAAACTATATCCAGCACTGTGATGGAAGTGGCAGCAGAAGTAGCTCCACAAGAGAAGAGGAGGAAGCAAATAACTGAGGATGACAAAGAGATTGAGGCTCTGGACAGAAGGAGGAAAGAATTGAGAGAAAATACCAACAAATCAATACCCGAAAAGAGCGAATATAGAGAGCTCGTCAACACTGTGAGACAGAGGAGCAGAAAGAAGAGAAAAGATCAAATAGAAATCATTCTCAAAAGTGGAAGAGGACCTCAGCATATTGCAAAGCTGAACCGGAGGAAATCAAGAATGCACCAAATGAGACAAACAGACGGTGTCTTAACAAATGACAGACAAGAGATACTTAATGTATGCGCAGACTTTTATCAAGTTTACGCTTTGTTCACCCATAACGTGAATAATTCAAGTTATCAGTTCAAAGTTGGTATCTCTGTGTATAATTTCACAAGAGCAAAATGAAACCCATTGTGGGGCTCACCAATAACCCCCAATGGTCATTTTTGATGGTCGGCCCAACCCAAGGGGTAAGGTGCTGTGGTAGCAAAAGATGGATTTGCGATTAGCTTTAGTCGTTTGGTGTAAACACAAGCGTTTGTTGTATGCCGGAGGAAAAACTGTTCATATCTTTGTAGTTCTAGAAACGAATATAATAAACTCACTAATCTAACCATGACATCACCAGATCGTTGAAAGTAAGGATCTACCAGTCGCTCATCCTCCCTATTGTCACCTATGGGTCAGAATCCTGGGCGTTACGTGAATCCGATTGACACAGACTGGATGTTTTTGACATGCGATGCCTTATAGGACAATGCTTGGAGCCCGGGCTTGGAGTTTCCCTACTTGACAAAATACGCAACAATTCCATCAGACAGAGTCTCAACATCACTAGTTTCATCAACGATGTTTTTTGCAAGAGACGTTTGAAATGAGCTGGGCATATCCTCAAGATGCCTCGACATCGGCTTCCCCACCAATGTTACATTAACGACTTCAGTAAGAAAAGACCACCAGGTCGTTCACCAACCAGATGGAGCAACCAAATTCAGAGGGACCTGGGAATGACGCCACAAGAAGCAAAGACACAAGCAGCAGACAACACTGAATGGAGGAGGCTTACTCGGCAGAGGGCAAAGGGACACAACGTCCGATGCAATAAGTCAAGTCAAAGTAACTACTAGATCAAATTGCCTTCTAAATCTCTCGTATTCAATTCCCGGGATTCAGGTATGTGTATTTTATTGTTTTGATCATCCAAATCCTTCTACTTTGAAATTGATCTCCTTTTGTTTTATTTTCATTATTTTGCATGATGAAGACAAATGGGCAGACAACACTTTTGTGTTTAAAGTAGATTCAACCCAAATCGCAAATAACGATGTCATCAATGTGTTTGAAGGAGTCCCTGTGGCATTTGATTGCAATATGCCGGATGCCACACCCTCAGCAGACATTACTTTAGAATTTGGCGGAGGCGACACAGAAAATAGCCAAACGGCTTCACGTACATTTACTGCAGATACGACTGTAACATGCATTGGTTCTAATGCGAATGGTTCAGCATCTGTATCAGTCATAGTTAATGTAGCTGGTAAGAATAGCATTTTTAACACTACTCTGCCCTGGCCCCATGTAACAAGTGTGTATTTATCAAAATATGGACTTCTGTACTTACGCTGAAATCCTCAAATGGTATTTATTTATACAATAATTTTAAAAATATTAAATTATTTCAATATTTCTTCTTTGTTTCCCTGCAAATTTAATTGTACACAGAGCCATGCGATTGTAACGATATCCTGACAACGTATGGGGTAACTACAAGTGGTGTATATTACATCTATCATAATGCCGGGTCAGGTGCAGTCAAAATGCGGGTTTGGTGTGACATGGAGACTGACGGAGGAGGCTGGACTGTTAGTGACATAAAAAACACGTTGTATTTGGACATGAATACAGTCAATACAATATAAGAGGTACCAACTGTATCAAAATGATTAGAACCGGGATACGTGACATTTCCCGAAAAATATTAAATAAAAAAATATTTATAAAAAATGTGAACATATTAACCTGATAATGATGGTCACTACTGTTTACCAGTGTTGGCCCGATGTCGGCATTCCGACAGTCATATTAAAGTTTGCACAGCAACGTTGGTCCAACCTCGGCGCATCGACCATCATTTTAATGTTGGCAAGCTACGTTGGCCTGAATTTGGCATACCGACCATCATTTAAGGTTGGCCCAACGTTGACATGTCGACCGTCATTTTAAGGTTGGCTGGCTAGTTTGACTTGACGTTGGCATACCAACCATAATATAAGGTTGGCATAGAACGTTGGCTTGGCGTCGGCTTACCACGACCATGCCGACCATTGCCAACGTTTGGCCAACGTTGTCTTGCTATCTGGGCTAGTACAAACTGGTTGCTCCTCCCAATTTAATTATTTGTAGGTCTTCCAAAGACGGGAAGACGGTTCCGTGGACTTTTACTTAAACTGGGCCAACTATACGAATGGCTTTGGTGACGTCACAGGCGAACATTGGCTTGGCAATGATAACATCTATACACTGTCTAATAACGTTGGTAAGAGCTATGAGTTAAGGGTTGATTTGGATGATGGTGCTGGTGATACAGCATTTGCTGTTTATTCGAGCTTCTCTATAGATACAGAGGAAAATAAGTACACATTGACGCTTGGAGCCTACGATCCCGATGGTGATTGCACAGCAGGTAGGTAATACATTGAACTAAATAGGACCTTAAAATTATATGCAACTTTACTATTCAGTCTGCGTCACTCGAATATTATAAAGTTTGTCAGATAAAAGTCTGGAGGTTCTGAAAAAGTAATTTATATTACATGTATTAGTAGGTGATCTTTGAACGGCTTTTTCAGAGCCCCTATCTCTTGTTATAATAGATAGGGGTCAATCTACTCACACATCGTTGGGCAAAGGGCACCCCATTTTTCTAATCTAGGCAAGGGGCAAAATCATACTAGTTATGTCCTAAACTCTAATCATGTCGAAAGTCACCCGCACTGTCTAAACATTTCCACACCGTCTTTGGCTGTAAAAAACGTCGAGGAAAAGAAAGCCCTCAACAAAGTTAAGCTGAATTTATACTCGATCGCTTTTGCAGAAAATCGATTCGCACGCTCGCTCAGTGTTTACTAACGCTTTCAGAGCGTCAAGCCGATCAATCAATACAAATCGCCGAGGCCGTCGCTTTTGCAAGTTGATGAAATCTCAACTTCAGAACGATGACGCTTGACACGTGAATGCATCAACCAATCATTTCCAACCAACCGGATCTATTTTGCTAATTAATTTACCTTTGTCGATTAATATTAACTTTGATTCGGTGATGAATTAATAATCAAAGCAATAATTATTGGATGTTCTAAATATGTATATATTTTGTGGCATTTAAAATATTTTGATTGTCGTCTGCAATCGCTATCACCGGATAAGTATAAATGCAAAAGCGACGAGCGAACCAGAAACCGCTGCAAAGCACCGAAAACGCGATGTTGTTTTCTTTCGTATCTGCGATATACTGAAATATCAATGTTTTCATTCCTGAGTTATATAATACCCCAAAAACTGATGCTGCCTTATTATTTTATGTATTGTATTTAATTTTTCTTTTAAATACAGGTGATGCTCTCTCTTATCGAGGACATGGAGAAGATTTTACTACAAAAGACATGGACAATGATAATTATGGCGCCAACTGCGCAGTGAAGTATATGGGCGCGTGGTGGTACGAGGCGTGTTATCACGCCAATCTGAATGGGAAATACCTAACCCCCGGCTCTTATCCTGGGACTGCATTCGGAGTTACCTGGCACCAGTGGAAAGGAATTAATTATTCCTTGAAACTGAAATGAAATTACGCCCATGAATTTAATTTAAAGATTTAATGAAAGCAATGTTGCTTTAAATTTGTCCAGTGGAAGCACATTGGGGAAAGTGAACTGATAGATGGGGTCAAAAATAAAATATCTCTCTATTTATAATCCAGGGATAGCCATTTTCCCTATAAATAAGAAGTCTTTATGTTCTACTGCACTGAGTCAAAGGCTTTCTTGAAGTCCGATATATTCAATGCATATAACACAAGTTATGTAAGTTCTATGCATTTACCATCGCAATGAGTTGATTGGTGACATGTTGATGGTCTACAGATGAATAATCCACTTCTGAAGCCTACCTGCTCCCTTGGTTAGTTGTCATCAAGCTCATTTTTAGGGGATAGCAGCGGCACTTCACATACATGACAAAGGACCTCAAGTAACATCTGTCATTTTTATTTACGTACAAAGCGTACGTAATTTGTTACCCACTCTCCCTCGACTTAATGCTCTGCGTGCTAGCCATGCGCTTCAACGGAAAAAGTTCAAGTGTTGAAATATTTTCTCAAAATATCAAGAGCTATCTTAAAGGTGAACCTCATTGAAAATAAAGTTATATATCAATGGAAAGCTTATGATGTCAGGAAGCAGAAAAGAATATTTTTTATTTGCCAAACGTACCAGGCTAGACACAATCCCAATGCAAAGATTTGATATTGGCACCCCCCCCCCCTAAATTACAAAACGAAATCGTTCAAATTGGGCGCTTCCGTTGATGACGTCAGCTCGGGGACACACAGTAACTTCCGGGTTTGATTGTAAACACAATGTCCATGCATTACTGTGGCATGCATCGGGCCAATGTACGTATTCAGTCATTGTCAACTTACTTTACATGAAAAATATCTTCAATAAAATAAGAATAACATGAAGGAAACATCATGATCAAATCAAGAATGAAGTTCCTGAATAAAGGGTGTGGATAAAAATGGAAAAAGTGCTGGCCGGGGTGATTTGGGATAGGCCAAACCATCCACGATATGCATGGGGAATATTACAGTAAAGCACGAAGAGCGAAGATTCGCCGAAGAACCGGAATGAAAACAGATTGCAAAAAATAACTGCTAGTGCTACCAGTTCAGATCGTCACACCAAGTTGAGATGAACTTATCACAATGAGAAAATGAAGGAATAGAATAAGGTACATGTACAGGATTTTTAATTATTTCTTAGTTTTACAACCGGTCATGTATGATAGGCGAACTCGTAGATACATACGGGCCGGGGCATACGGGATGAACTCAGTGACTGACTGAGTCTCAGTCGCCGAGTGTTCGGTATCCGCGACTGTACTGCTTGCAGACAAAATGACCGATTTGATATTCACATTCTGATATTTCCAACTTATTGCTACTTCGTCAGCAAAATTTATTCCTGTAAATGTTCCAAATATCAAGGAACGATTGATCAAATCAGCTAATACACAGTACTCCCGGAAGACGAGAAGCGCTAGCGCTGTTTGGGAATATCCGCCTCGCAGACACCAGCTCCTTGCAATTTCTTCAGTATTTCGCTACTACCATCATCCATACAACAATTACATAGATGTTTTTCTTGTTCAGTAGGCCCTACACCGATTGTGCTATCATCAAGAACTGTGACAGAAATGACAATATTATAATTTAGATTTCAGAATTCCATCAAATAACGGTCTACCAAGCCTAAATTGTATTTATAAAGTATTTGTTTCTCTCAATTGTGAATTCAGGGAAAGAATATTTTCCGCAATGAATGATATCCGATCGGGGAATGATCACGGCGCTAGATATGAAAACCTTTTTATGAGCTGGATTTTATAATGAAATCTTTTTTTGATTACTGCATGCAAGACAATATTTTTTAGAAATCAGATATTTTAAAATGAATCAAGAACAGGGAATGTTACTTGATAAGCAAGTATTTAATTTGATGTTTATATTATTATGCCATGACCGGTCACCGGTCGCAGCAAGCATTTGCGCATGGAATTGATCACAGCGCGAAATTCGAACTCAATAACCCAATTATACCCAGCCAGTTTCGACTGATTTTGTCCAAAATTTACGGAAAATTTATGTGTTGACAATAATTCTATTATTTGCAACTTGCATATTCCTCTAATTTCAAGCTTAATTGCTAAAATGCATACAAGCAGACTTGATCAAATCCCGGAGATCAAATCTGCTGCAACACACACCGGACCGCAAGTGCTACCAGAAGACGAACTTGGCGACTCGCTGTGTTTGCGCATATCCACCTTGGTCGGGTGCCTGCTATTTCTTCAGCAGCAATTTACGCATAGTGTTCGGTAATCCATAAAACAAGAATGTTTCACTTTTTCAGTTTAAAGAATCGTGACACAAGTGACAATATTTTAATTTTATTCAGATTTCAGAATTCCATCTACTAAGCCTAAATTGTACTAAGCCTAAAAAGTATGTTTCTTTCAATCGTGATTGCGCGGAAAGAATGTATTTACCGCAATGCGCTAAATATGAAAACCTTTATGGGCTGGATTTGATGAAATCGGCGGGTTTTTTATTAATGTTTTGATTACTGCAAGACGATATTTTTAAATATCAGATATTTTCAAATGAATCAAGAATAGGAATGTCACAAACAAGTATGTAATTTTTTTTTCGATGATGTTTATTCAGTCCATGACATGAGCGGTAGCAAGCATTTCCGCATGGAATTGATCCCAGCGTGAAATTCAAACTCAATTACCCAATTATACCCAGCGAGTTATGACTGATTTTGTCAAAAATTTACGTGCTGACAATAATTCTATTATTTCTAATATATATAGAAGGAACCAGCAACTTGAAGATTCCTCTAATTTCAAGCTTTATTGTGAAAATCAGACTTGCCGGGCAGCTTGCAAAGTACAGGAAGCAAGTCTTGTTTACATGTTTCCGAGTAGGATCACGTGACTGCGAACCCTGAGCTTACGTCACGAGCATTCTCAAGGTCATAGACGATTGATTTGGGTGCTTTTTGGGCGCCTTAAAAAGACCAAAAATTCATTCATTTTTTAATTTTTCAGCTTTATTGGCCATCAAAAAAATCGGAAAAAATAATTTTTAGTATCCTGACATCATAAGCTTTCCATTGATATATAACTTTATTTTCAATGAGGTTCACCTTTAAGAACTACTGAACCAATACTAGGCTTGTTTGTACGCATTTTAATGCATTTGTAATGCTGATTCCAAATATGGTCATGAAAATTTACATTTCTGAAATTTTTGAATTAAAAAAAATGAAACTTGTCGTCTGCAGTCGACACCCGCGTGAAGAGAGTTAAGTACACAAAATGTCAACTGATTTACGTGTTCCTTTCAGCTTGGTAATGGTGAATTATATTGAAATTACTTGTAATTGATGACAGACAATAATTGAATTGTTAAAAGGATACATCTTTATTTCCATGCAATCACAACATATGCCGCTTGTATATAACTCGGTGTCAAATCACAAGAAAATATCTAGTTTACCTGTGAAGATAACAAATTTTTAAAAATTAGCGACAAAAAATTGGTCAAAAGCGCATTTTTCACTTTTTCTCAAAAAGTGAAAAATATGAAAACACCCCTTCTAAAAATAGAACAAACCAATCTGATTTTTTACCTTTTCCCCATATTCGTTACATTAAGAGTGATATGTTAACTTCTCACCTGCTGAGTATATAATTGTCATCCAAGTCTGAATGTTTACTTTTTCTCTCATACTTATTAAGAGTGATATGTCAACTTAACACCTGCAGAGTATGTTTCTTATTGCGAATAATTTTCTATATCTTTAATCATCTTGAAAATACCCATTTCCTACAATCCCGGAAAAAATGTTCATCTTAGTATAATGCGCACGGCCAACGTTGAATGCGCATAGCCAAACGCTATATGAGTCACTGGAAACTAAGAATTATAATAGAGTTCTCTCAATGTTCATCTTAAGCATATCCCCTCCCCTTTCCCCACCAATCAATGTTGGGAGAAGATATGGTGAAGATGAGCATATTGGGTATGGCAACATTGTACGGGGGTAGAAGGGGGACCATTTCCAATAAGGCCTTTAAAGTGTTCGAACAATTTTTTCTAAGATTAGTGTAGCTTTTTTGTTGTTGGAAAGGGGAGACAGGGGCCCAGCGGGGCACTCAACGCAAATGACCCTACGGGAACGCGCTCCCGGAAAGACCCCTGTTTATGGACCGCGCAGCTCTGAACGACCCGTGAATTTGACCAAAACAGAGCACTGAAAGAACCTTGATTTTGACAATTTCAGCTCAAAAAGATCCCTAAATTGCTCGTTTCAGGCGATTTTTAACCAGAAAAGCCAAGGAATACCCTTGCTTTTAACTGTTCGCAGCTCCAAAAGACCACCTTTTACCGGTACGCCGTCAGCTTTCAAAGACCCACCATCTCAAATACCGGGGAGCATACCCACGTACCAAGTAATGTATGTTGTGCCCCACGGTCACAGGGGCCATTTTAAGGGGGTCTTGTATCTCAAACCAGAGGGGTTGTGAGTTTTGACCAGTGTCAGTGAGCAGAACTTGAGGCACTTGCTCAACCTTCAAAACATGAAGGAAATATGCTTACTGTTGTGACGATAATTCATTTGCATAACTGAATATTGATCATTGTGCCTTAAGCCATGATAACCGTTCATCAAGGGAATTGTGTATTGAACGATGTATTGCCTGAGCTTTGATAAATACGTCACTCCTTGTTGACCCTGCAACCGGTACGGACGTAACCAGGCTCATCTCCTGATGTTTAGTTTTGGTTGGTACTCATGGTGGTGAATATATTGTTATCATGTCTTGCACGTGAATTATATTAATTTATACTAATCATGCTGCAATGTGACTTATTAAGATATACATTATTATTTTGATCCGTATGTTAATTGATGTAAATTCACATTAAATTTCATAAGCTTATTCTGTTTCACCTTATTCCTTTCGTGTTAGCCGTTCCCATTTCCGTTCATTATTCCTCCCTTTGGGACCCCAAATCCGGTATCTCGCTCTGCCATTCCTTTGACTAATTCCCTAGTTAAAGTTATATTACTACCCTAGTTTTCCTCGGTCTATCAGCTTTTCTCACATATACCGTGTTAATATTAAAGTCATATGCATACAATCTAGCATTAAAATTGGGCTTCATACATATGCAATTCATACCAAATAGGTATTTTGTATGTTCAATTGAATCAATCCGTCCTCGTCAAAATAAGGATTTTAGGGAATAGTGAATGAATTGCTCTAACGTTTCAAACACAGAAGCAAAAACTTGACATATCCTTCACGAAAGGTTTTGTTGGTCGCCGCGTATATAACGCAGTTAATACTAGGAGTAGAGTGCGCAAAGAGATTTGCCGTTATGAAAAACTGTCGTGGCCATGTTCCATAGACATCAAAGAGCACTACAGCTGCGTAAGGTGTCCACGTCAACATGAATGCTACCCAAATGGTTCCCACTGTTCGGAGTAGACGAAGATCGCTTTGTTTAATCCCCCTTGCAACATCTGATTTGCTGATCGTCTTAAGTTCCTTTTTTACTGAACGAGCATAGATCAAAATGCGACTGTAACAGACAGTAGCTAAAGTCATTGGGGTACAAACGGCAAAACCAACGAGATACAGCTTATAACTGTAATCAGCAAGGTAGCTATAAACACATACATACCCTTGTGTGTTGAATTCGTGTCCTCCCCAACCGAAAAAGCTTGGAAAGTCGAATAAAAAGCAAAGCATCCATAACCCAAAGATATAGAATGACATCGTGCCTTTGGTATACAAGTCATCGTAGAGCAAATGATGGCAAATACGAATATATCGATTGATACTTATAGCTGCGATGTTCCAGATGGAACAAGCACAACTAACGACACACACGCAAGCTATAATCTCACAAAGTGCAGGGTATTTGTAGAAGAACTCTTCTTTCGTTAGTGCACCTACTATACTGAATGGATTGGTAATGACAGAGAGCATGAGATCAGAAATAGCGAGGTTAACGATAAAAACATTGCTAAGGATTCGAAGTTTCTTGTGAACCAGAACGGCTCCTGTAAACATAAAGGAGAGAATGTAACAAGTTAAGAACTAATAATTATTTAAGTTTGGAATAATATGTTGATAAAAATAAAATGAAATAAAAGGTTTAGATCTTTATTCTATGATGCCATAGAAAATTACATATTAAAAACATAACAAATTTGAATGTAAGTTCATACTTGTCGGTATTAAACAATTTAATTCCAAAAGTGCAAGTCCATCACAACATCATAGGACCTCTTCTGATGAAGATGTGTGTGACACATCGAAAATTCAAGGTTATTTGACTTTTTGTGCTGAAAGTAAATAAAAAAATTGGTATGTATTTTAAGAAATAGTCAACTTCAAGCCAACCTACCAATGACTAAGATATTTCCAAACGTCCCGAAAACGACAAAATGCCGTTAGAACGACATATCCAAGCAGAAAGCCATTGATCTCAGATTGAATAACATCGGTAGAATTGCGAATGAAATCATCACTGGCTAAATTTTCATTCCGATCCTGGAAATATTCCGTTGCGTTAATTGCTGCCATTTTTGTCTGACAGCTTTGCAGTAATTAAATGTCACGAGCTGAACAGTTTTTTAAAGCATCAAGCTTATAACCATGGTACCCTTTTTTTAAAACTTTTATTATGTTGTTGGTCCGTTGAAATTGATATATTATGTTTTACTGTAGCGCATTGAGATTGTTGTGCTCTGCACTATAAGCACGGTTATTCCTTAGCCAATACGCAGCATTCGCTGAGGTCTGTTTTTGCCGCGTTCTTCTTTTTTCTTCTGTTTGGCAACCATACTATAAGCCAAAGTAAAAAAACCAGAAGAAGTCCACACAACCAATTTTCTTGGCATACTAATTTGACGATAATCTTTCCTGGAAATCTCATACGTCCCATATACCGTATCTAAAATAGTCTCTGAATATAATGGCACTATCCGTGAAGTTTGTCGTTTTCTACCTCAGGAATCATTATTTACGCTTTACAATACCTTTGTTGTTCCATACATTTCATACTGCAATATTATCTGGGTTGACAAAACCAAGTCGCACCTTGAATCACTTTTCGTCCTTCAAAAAAGAACCACCCGCACGTACTCCAATTCTCTTTGTTTGGTTCATACTAGAACCACTCTTCAAGCAACTAAACACACTCAAGATTCAAGATATACATTTTCATCAACAGGGAACGTTAATGTTCAATTTCCTCTAAAAAGACAAGCTGGTAACTTCCAGGTTCATTTAACCCAAACTAAACTTGCTGATAATACCATTAGGATTCAAGGTCTCTATTATGGAATTGACTTCCCCCAATCAATCAAATGGAGCCCCTCCGTGTCATCTTTTAAATCTAATTTTAAAAAGCATCTCATAAGTAGCTACTTTCTGACTAATGGATCGTTGCTAATTTTCTTTTTTATTATCATTTATTATTTAATTTATTTCTGATTGGACTTGTTTTCGTGTGTTTGTGCTGTTTTGTTCTGTCTGCCTTGCTAGTAGAATTTGTTATTTGGAGTTTGTCCCCAATAAATTATTTTGTAATTATTTTGTATAACTCTGTAATTTTGTAATATCATTATAGTCCAGGAGCAAGATCCCACAGGAGGCCTAAATAAGGACTTGGTTCACCTCCCACTACATACAAGGTTTGACACCATAGGTAGTTAGTATGGACCCTCTAGATCACTGCTAGGTAGGTAGTGGACTCAAATTGTGGTATCACTTTTTTTTACATGTCATTTTATGTATGGACGTATAATCGCATAAATTCACCAAAAATAGGACAAAATTAAGGGGTAGGGGAAATATAAACTACAAGAACTCAACTTTTACTCATAATAATGAATTTATTTTGGTATGAATATTTAGCTAATTGATTGTCCTAACTGCCTAGTATTATTTGAAAGCAAACCTAGGTTTCATTTGATCATGATTTGAAGTGGCCAGTCCATACACAAGTGAAAAATCAGATTTTTCACAACAATGCGTAGGGTGGGTGTTTTTGTGACATTGGCTTCAAATTTTACTATTGTGCCATTTTCTATTTTCAAATTTAATTAAGTTTCCATTTTTTAATTTTGTTTTTAATATCAAGCATATCTAGGCAAACTTTGATGTTCTGGTTCAAATATTTATGTATGTGCATGTTTGCTTGCATGTTGGTTTGTGTTGTGTGGGTTTGGGGTAGGTGTGTGTGGGTATGTGAGGTGGGTGCAGGGTGTGTATAGGGTTCAGGTTGGGGTGTTTTACATGTCTTAATATGTCACTCGGCTGAACTATATAAGTTCTATTAACAAAATTTGTTTGGTAAGTTGCCATTCATGTAATATTTTGAATATTTATATGTGTGGCTGCTGTTTGTCAGGAAAATCGACTGAAAATGTAAAAAAATAGTTACTTTTCCACATGTAGCAGCGTGTGTAACAATATTAAGGGGTAGGGGAAATATAAACCATCATAACTCAATTTCAACTCATGATAATGAATTCATTTTGGAATTAATATGTAGCTAATTGATTGTTCAAACGTGTTAGTATTATTTTAAAGCAAAGCAAACATTAATTGTCAGGTAGATAGCCATAAAATGTGAGAAAAGGTTACTTTTCTATGTATAACCATGTCAAATATGGCATTATTAAGGGTATGGGGAAATAAAAACCATCATAACTCAACCTTTACTCATAATAATGAATTCATTTTGGTATCAATATGTAGCTAATTGATTGCTCTAACTTTCCAGTATTATTTTGTACAGAAAAACCATAAGATAGACATAAAATATGATAGAAATGTTAATTTTCCAATGTGTAACAGCGTAAAATTTGACAATATTAAAGGTTAGGGGACGTACAAACCAACGTAACTCGACATTTATTCATTATAATTCATTCATTTTGGCATTAATATATAGCTATTTGGTTGTTGTAATCTTTTAAAACAAAATAACCATTAATTGTTGGCTGGAAAGACATAAAATGTTTAAAAAATGTCAATTTTTCATGTGTAGTACCGTAAAATATGACAATATTAAGGTGTAGGGGACATTCAAATCACCAAAACTCAAGTTTTACTGATGAAAATGAATTCAGTTTGGTATCAATATGTAGCTATTTGATAGTTCTAACCTTCTAGTATTATTTTAAAAGCAATTAAGCCATTAGTTGTCCGGTAGATAGACATAAAATGTATGAAAATGTTAATATTCAATGTCTAACAGCGTAAAATATGACAATATTAAGGGGTAAGGGACATACAAATCACCCAAACTCAAGTTTTACTGATGAAAATGAATTCATTTTGGTATCAATATGTAGCTATTTTATAGTTCTAACTTTCTAGTAATATTTTAAAAGCAATTAAGCCATGATTTGCCCGGTAGATAGACATAAAATGCATGAAAATGTTAATATTCGATGTCTAACAGCGTAAAATATGACAATATTAAGGGGTAGGGGACATACAAATCACCAAAACTCAAGTTTTACTGATGAAAATGAATTCATTTTGGTATCAATATGTAGCTATTTGATAGTTCTAACCTTCTAGTATTATTTTAAAAGCAATTAAGCCATTAGTTGTCCGGTAGATAGACATAAAATGTATGAAAATGTTAATATTCAATGTCTAACAGCGTAAATATGACACTATTAAGGGGTAAGGGGACATACAAATCACCCAAACTCAAGTTTTACTGATGAAAATGAATTCATTTTGGTATCAATATGTAGCTATTTGATAGTTCTAACCTTCTAGTATTATTTTAAAAGCAATTAAGCCATTAGTTGTCCGGTAGATAGATATAAAATGCATGAAAATGTTAATATTCAATGTCTAACAGCGTAAAGTATGACAATATTAAGGGGTAAGGGACATACAAATCACCCAAACTCAAGTTTTACTGATGAAAATGAATTCATTTTGGTATCAATATGTAGCTATTTGATAGTTCTAACTTTCTAGTATTATTTTAAAAGCAATTAAGCCATGAGTTGCCCGGTAGATAGACATAAAATGCATGAAAATGTTAATATTCCATGTCTAACAGCGTAAAATATGACAATATTAAGGGGTAGGGGACATACAAATCACCAAAACTCAAGTTTTACTGATGAAAATGAATTCATTTTGGTATCAATATGTAGCTATTTGATAGTTCTAACCTTCTAGTATTATTTTAAAAGCAATTAAGCCATTAGTTGTCCGGTAGATAGATATAAAATGCATGAAAATGTTAATATTCAATGTCTAACAGCGTAAAGTATGACAATATTAAGGGGTAAGGGGACATACAAATCACCCAAACTCAAGTTTTACTGATGAAAATGAATTCATTTTGGTATCAATATGTAGCTATTTGATAGTTCTAACTTTCTAGTATTATTTTAAAAGCAATTAAGCCATGAGTTGCCCGGTAGATAGACATAAAATGCATGAAAATGTTAATATTCCATGTCTAACAGCGTAAAATATGACAATATTAAGGGGTAGGGGACATACAAATCACCAAAACTCAAGTTTTACTGATGAAAATGAATTCATTTTGGTATCAATATGTAGCTATTTGATAGTTCTAACCTTCTAGTATTATTTTAAAAGCAATTTTAAGCCATTGGTTGTCCGGTAGATAGACATAAAATGTATGAAAATGTTAATATTCCATGTCTAACAGCGTAAAATATGACAATATTAAGGGGTAGGGGACATACAAATCACCCAAACTCAAGTTTTACTGATGAAAATGAATTCATTTTGGTATCAATATGTAGCTATTTGATTGTTCTCATTTTCTGGCATTATTTTAAAAGCAATTAAGCCATTAGTTGTCAGGTAGTTAAACATACAATATGAGAAAAATGTTGATATTCCATGTCTATCAGCGTCAAATATGACAATATTAAGGGGTAGGGGACATACAAATCACCAAAACTCAAGTTTTACTGATGAAAATGAATTCATTTTGGTATCAATATGTAGCTATTTGATAGTTTTAACTTTCTAGTATTATTTTAAAAGCAATTAAGTCATTAGTTGTCTGGTAGATAGACATAAAATGTATGAAAATGTTAATATTCAATGTCTAACAGCGTAAAATATGACAATATTAAGGGGTAAGGGACATACAAATTAACAAAACACAAGTTTCACTGACGAAAATGAATTCCATTTTGGTATCAATATGTAGCTATTATATTTGATTGTTCTCATTTTCTGGTATTATTTTAAAAGCAATTAAGTTTCCCACGAGGGGTTGAAGGTCATAATGGGGCCAATACTAAAAAATGATCCTATCATGTTGTAATGTTGTAATCTCAAATTGTTTCTCTCATCGCTAAGAATTAAAAAAAAAAAAGACAATTGTCATAGTTCTACGAAGCTTAGTTCAGGGGTTATAACGTCGAATATATCAATATCATAAATAAAGGTCACATTTTTAAAATGGCCCAATTGCACCAATTAACGTAGGAAACCTCAATCGTATACTACATTCAAATGTTGGTGCAACGATTTGTATTCCCGTGTTCCCCTTCACAGTTAATGCAGCCAAAGTTGAGTTATGGTAATATTTCCCCTACCCCTACCCTTTATATTACCATATTTGACACTGTTACACATGGAAGTTTTTTCTCACATTTCCTTTGTATCTACATAACAAACTAATGATACTAGAACGTTAGATGAATTCATTATCACGAGAAAAAGTTGAGTTATGGGAGTTTATATTTCCCCTACCCCTTGATATTGTCATATTTAGGACCGTTCACAAACACTTGTAAGGGGAGGGCTGATGCAAAAGGGGGGGGTCTGACCAAAATTTTCCTGAAAAAATTGAGTTTATATGATTTTCTATGGGGTTGACCCACAATTTTCATGTCAAAAAGGGGGCCGAAATTTTTGCGATGAAATTTTTTTGCATCAGGCCCCTCCCCCTTACAAGTGTTTGGTGAACGGTCCCTTCTGACAGTTTCTGTGTATCTACCTGACAACTAATGATCGCTTTGTTTATAGAAAGTTAGAACAGCCAATCAGATACATTTTGATAGCAAGATGAATTCATGAGTAAAATTGAGTTATGGCAGTTACAAATTTCCCCTACCCCTTAATATTGTCATTTTACGCTGTTAGACATAGAAAATTTACCTTTTCCTCACAGTTTCTGTATATCTGACTGACAAATAATGGTCGCTTTGCTTTATAATAATACTAGAAAGTTAGAACAACCAATTAGATACATTTTGATACCAAGATGAATTTACTCATTCTCAAGAGTAAATGTTGAGTTATGGCAGTTTATATGTCCTCTACCCCTTAATATTGTCATATTTAAGCTGTTAGACATAGAATATTTACCTTTTCCTCACAGTTACTGTGTATCTACCTGACAACTAATGATCGCTTTGCTTTGAAATAATACTAGAAAGTTAGAACAATCACTGAAATACATTTTGATACCAAGATGAATTTATTTTCATGAGTAAAAGTTGAGTTGTGGCAGTTTATAATTCCCCTACCCCTTAATATTATCATATTTATTTATGCTGTTAGACATAGAATAGTTACCTTTTCCTCACAGTTTCTGTATATCTGCCTGACAAATAATGGTCGCTTTGCTTTAAAATAATACTAGAAAGCTAGACCAATAACTTGGATATATTTTGATACCAAGATGAATTCAATTTCATGAGTAAAAGTTGAGTTATGACAGTTTACATTTCCCCTACCCCGTAATATTGTCATCTTCACGCTGTTAGACATAGAAAAGTTACCTTTTCCTCACAGTTTCTGTATATCTGTCTGACAACTAATGGTTACTTTGCTTTAAAATGATACTAGAAAGTTAGAACAATCACTTAGATACATTTTGATACCAAGATGAATTCATTTTCATGAGTAAAAGTTGAGTTATGGCAGTTTATATTTCCCCTACCCCTTAATATTGTCATATTTACGCTGTTAGACATAGAAAACGTACCCTTTTCTCACAGTTTCTGTGTATCTACCTGACAACTAATGGTCGCTTTGCTTTAAAATAATACTAAAAAGTTAGAACAATCAATTAGATATACATATTGAATTGAATTGAATAGAACTAATACCAAGATGAAGTCAATATCATGAGTAAAATATTGAGTTCTGATGATTTATTTTCCCTACCCTTAATATTTTTCTATGTTATGCTGATATACGAGGGTAATCAATATCAGTTTTTGTTGGTTTTTTTTGGTGTTTTTTTAAATTGTTGTCCTTTTCCCAGTGGTTACTCACGTCCTACACATAAATATTCAAAATATTACATCAATGGAAACTTAACAGATTTTGTAAATGGAAGTTGGTGCAGTGTAGTGACATATTCATGCACACACATTCATCCCCTCACCCCCACACATACCCTATGTACACCCAGCACCCCCACACACCTCGTCCCAGACACCCCAACGAACTCATACATATTATAATGATTGGAACTGTTACAATAATGTTTCCCTTGATATGCTTAACATTAAAAACAAAATAAAACATTAAAATTAAAATTAAAATTGGAAACTGAATCAATTTTGAAAATATAAAGTGGTATAGTTGTGAGATTTGAGGCCAATGTCAAACTTTACACATGGTTTTAAAAAAATCAGATTACCACTCATTTATGGACTATATACTTCCAAATATGCTCAAATGAAACCTGTTTTGTTTAAAAATAATACTAGAAAGTTAGGAAAATCATTTAGCTACATATTGATACCAAAATAAATTCAAAATCACGAGTAAAATTTGAGTTCTTGGAGTTTATATCTCCCCTACCCCTTAATTTTGTCCTATTTTTTGTGATTTTATGCGATTATACGTCCATACATAAAATGACCTGTAAAAAAAAGTGATACCACAATTTGAGTCCACTACCTATGTAAAGCCTTTTTGAAGCATTATTTCTCTACCGAGCAAGCCTATGTAATTACCGGTAAACTAAAATTCACCTCTCGTTTTAACTCCTTCTCATACTGCCAAATTACTCAACTGGACGATGCATGTATCTTTCATCTTTCATTTAATGTAGAAACAGCAACACAAAGTCTCAGGATTCAGTATTTGTAGCTATTTGTAGGTCTTTTGTAGGTTAAAACTTAGTAAGAGATCCAGGTAAATACAGCTTGCTCCAATTCACGAGTGGCCAATCAATCGAACTTGTATCGATCTATCAAATATGCAAATGAGCCTAAATTAGGGGCGCACAACCAGAAATTGGCATCAACATCCCGGCCCTCAATTGCCATGATCAATTCCTGATAAAATTGCAAACAATTGGGTGCCAACTTTCCTTGACACATGTCCAAACATACCTGGGATCACTACTCAAAAACTTAAATTCACAGACTTTACCATGTAACAGCCTGAATGAGTTTGTTAAATAAATCTGAATTTGAAACACAAGATGGTTGACTAAAATTGTGTTATTACAATGTACCGGGTGTCCCAAAAAAAGGTTACATGTAGATTTTTGAAAACAATCTAAGTTAATGTTAACAAATATAAATGTCCTTTTCATGATATAATGTATGTCCCCTCTACTAGTACCCCTGTGAATGTCAAGTTCACAACGTGCGTATTTAGCTCGCATTCCACACATTCCTGAGCAAGCTGTTTATCATGTGTACGTGACATAATGCAACACGCGGTTCGCTGCCCGCACACGGCACACAGTGCATATGGCGGGTCATTTGAGTAGGTCCAGTCATAGCATGACAGGCGCAGTATATTATTTTGTTGAACAGATAATTAAACTTGTTCACTTTTACTTCGAGAGTTTGGTCAGAAAATGGACAGTATTCTTACAGTATATAACACGGCAGCGATTTCAACTAAATAAAACCCAAACAAAGCCTAAATGCAAATTGTTATTAATTTTATTATGTTGATGGCAGGAGATGCAGCGTGCAGAAATGCCTTCACCAAAAAGTGTTCCTCTCTGATGACCATCTTTATTTTTACTAACAAGAGTCAAGAAGCTCTGTAAGATATTTGCAATATTTAGTTGTCAATGTGGTTCTTAAGTGCAAAAAGTTTTTCAACCATGAAAAAAAAGAGAGAAATGAAAATAATTACAAAAAATAGAGCACAAAAATGTGCCTGTGTTTAACTTTCGTTGTGAGATATTTTGATGATTAGTCACTCTTGACACCCCTGTCATCTTGCGCTCATAAGTTAAGTTGCTTTAAAGATACGGATTTGAAACTTAGCAGACAATTACAAGAAGGATGAATAAATCATACGTGAAAAAATGACAGTGTTTTGTTGTACCATCGCAAAATGCGGTTCATTTTCTACATGTAACCTTTTTATGGGACACCTTGTACTTGTCCAAAAGGGTGCAATCAAGCCAAAGGATTGCAAATTTATATCAAAATTGACCCTTACTTTATGGTCACAGCTCTTTTGCAAGCACTTGAATACTATTTAACGCTTAAAAGCGTTCAAAAATAAACTTTCTTTAGCTCATCATAAATAACAATAAAACAGAATGTGTATATATACATGAATGCACACCCGAGTAACATGTACCTACAGCAAGGACCAATTTGAACAAAAAACATTTGGACTAAAACGAAGACCAGAAAAATCTGGCAAATTTGGAATCCCATTTTTCCAACAAGCCAAAATGAACTGGTACATGCAATAAGGGAAAGCTTTCATGAATATATTCAACTTTAGCAAAACTATCACATAACATGTTATGGCTCATAGTTCTTCTTCTAATGAAGTCAAGTCCTAGATGTGATTAAAGGTTCCATAGCACAGAACACTATACAATAACTCTGCATGACATGATATGCTAAGCACAATTTCTTTCTTTTAGTGAAGTAAAAGGCACAAAACCAGCAGTCTACTGACTTGGAAAGAATGAACATTTTTGAATTGTGCAAATTTACAACCTAACCTAATTGTCATGCGAGTTTACAAGAATGTGTTGTTACTTTTCAACACAAGATGATAAGTTACTAATTAACGTGAAGTGTTGCACGTGATCTCTAAGTCATCTAATGCCTCGTGTCTGCTTGACCCTGAACCAACATGGCTGCTTAAGGACCATATTCAATACCATCTCCCTGCACTGACAGCTATTGTCAATGCATCCTTAACATCCGGTGTGTTTCCTAAAGCTGCCCACTCTGCTGTTGTTTCACCACTAATTAAGAAACCTTCTCTTGATAAATACAATCTCCAAAATTACAGACCAGTCAGCAACCTATCACACTTAGCTAAAGTCATAGAGAAATGTGCTTCTGCTCAACTTGTTGAGCACTTTAATCTCAATGAACTCACTGATCCCCCAATCAGCATATAAAGCTATGCATAGCACAGAGAGTGCACTGATCAAAGTCACCAAAGACATTACTTCTGAGATTGATTCTAAGAAGGTTGTTTTAATGGTTCTGTTAGACATGAGCGCGGCATTTGATACTGTCGATCACAAAATCTTGATAGACCGCCTCAATAAGCGTTTTGGAGTTTGTGGTGTGGCATTAGAGTGGTGCCGTTCTTATTTGCAAGGATGGACAAGTCAAGTCAATATAGGTGGCCATCTATCTGATCCCGTCGTTGTTGAATTTGGAGTTCCTCAAGGATCGGTACTCGGTCCTTTGAAATTTACCATCTATACTACACCAGTTGGTGATATCGCACGCAAATATGGTATTCACTACCACTTGTACGCTGATGACACCCAGTTATATACGTCTTTCGATCCTCGTATCCCTGGTGAACTTGATTTAACTCTTGCCAATCTAACATCTTGCATTGATGAAATTCGATCTTGGATGGCCTCCAACTACCTCAAATTGAATGATTCCAAAACAGAATTCTTTGTTGCCGGCTCTGTCTACAGCCTCAGACTTCTCCCATCGCTTACTCTCACCATAGGTACATCCATGATCATACCATCTCAAGTAATCCGCAATCTTGGCGTATTTTATAACCAGACAATGACATTCACTAATCACATAAATCACCTTCGCCAAACTATCAATTTTCAGATCAAGAATCTGTGGCGCATCCGTAGTTTCATCGACTTTAACACCTGTCATCATGTTGCACGAGCCTTAATAACATCAAGGCTTGACTACTGTAATGCTCTCTTTACTCATCTATCTGCCACAGACATCTGTCGACTTCAGCGTCTCCAAAATGCCGCCGCAAGAGCCATCTTTGCTGTCGGTCGGAGAGTTGATGCTGCCTCACTGCTGGTCAAATTGCACTGGCTCCCCATCTCCAACCGCATTACTTTCAAGCTTCTGCTATATGTTTACAAATCTATGCATAATCTCGCTCCAGTGTACTTATCTGACTGTTTCATTCTATATGTTCCTGGCCGACCTCTCAGATCATCGGGTGATACCACTCGCTTGGCAATTCCCAAAGCAAGTATCACTGCCTTTGGTGAAAAGCGATTTCACATCATTGCTGCCCAAGCCTGGAATGAACTCCCCATTACAATCAGATCAGCTCCATCCATTGATTCTTTCAAGAGACTGTTGAAATCATATTTATTCTGATGTATTTTGTATTATGTATTATGTTTTTTATGATATTTGTACACGCTATGGTACTTTTGTGTATAGCGTTCTAAATGCAGTGTATTATTATTATTATTATTATTATTAACTTGAAATTTGCTCAATGTATCAAACACATGCCTGCTTAATTTTGTTACAACTAACTTTTGGTAATTAAACTCCAAATGTTTTAAAACTGCTGAATGTTTTCCTCTACCTTAATCCTGTGCACAGATACTTTGTCTGTCTGTGTAGTCAAACCATGGACTTCCCACCCAAGTTGTGTCTTACAGGCAAACGGCCCATCGTCTTGGCCTTGAATTACTCTTGTTGGTTCCAAAGCCTTTGGGACATTATTTCCTATCAAAAGTTCTACCTTGTCGTTAGGTTTCATCTCTGGTATATTAATCTCTTGTAAGTATGACCATGCCTTTAATGCATCTTTGCCTGTTATGATGTCATCTTTGGTTACAGGTATGGTATCCTGAATATATGTGTCAGGTAGTTCTATGCGATTTTCACCACCAATGTCTGGGACAATCAAGTTGGCTATCTTGTTAGTGTCTATGCACTTAGTACCATTAATGGTCTGCACACGAATCCTTGTCTTTGCTCCTGTGGCGGACAGTCTGTATTGGAGGCTCTTTGTACAGAATACTGCTGTACTCTTGCTGTCTAGCAGTGCATAGGTATTAACTTGTCTTCCGGAGTCCGGAGAATACACTGTGACTGGCACCACCGACAGCAACGAGCTTGCGCCCGCCCCCGTAAGGCCACACGCCATGGAGGCATCAGCAGCGTTATCTGGCTTCCTTTCTCTGTGTAAAATTGTAGGATGCATTTTCATACATGTTCTACACTTCAGTTTTTCTTGCAATCTTTTGCCCGATGAACACCCTTCTTCAAGCATGCAAAGCTGAGGCCTTTCCTTTTTATCACTGCAATTCTCTCTTCATATGGTTTTTTGAGGAGTCCTTTGCAATCTGATGTGTTGTGTGATTTGTTATCACAGTCATAACACCATTTCGGGGGTGATTCTTTTGCATCATTACCACTTGATTGTTTACTATCCTCAGTGGCATGTGTGGAGAAGTTTAACCTTCTTTT
Source organism: Amphiura filiformis (assembly GCF_039555335.1). Taxonomy (NCBI): domain Eukaryota; kingdom Metazoa; phylum Echinodermata; class Ophiuroidea; order Amphilepidida; family Amphiuridae; genus Amphiura; species Amphiura filiformis. The sequence goes on from NC_092645.1 coordinate 22,564,696, forward strand.
GTTGGCTTTGAATGGTGGATTTTTACTCTCCTTGGTAGTACCTTGAATATTCCCATAGACAGGATTAGACACAATTCTCATCTGCCTTTCCACAAATGATACGTAATCTTGAAACCCTGCCATGCGACCTTCCACTTCCTGTATGGTATCTACTTTAATTCTCCATTGATGTCTAATAGGGTAAGGAATCTTTTCAAACAGCACCTTGACTGTAGCTGAATGATCTATCTCATTTAGACATTCCAAATTCTTCATGGTATTTAAATATTCACTCAAGAATATTGCATAACTTGACCACGCCTTTGCATCATCACGCTTTACCTCTGGCCAACCTCTAGCCTTTTTCTTAAAGGCTTCCGCTATCACAAACTTATCCCCAAACTTCTTCTTCAAATGCTTCATTGCTTCTTTGAACCCATTTGGGCCCTTGCTCAGGTATCCTTTCACCATATGATTGGGTTCACCACTGGTGTGTTGGTCTAAGAAATACAACTTATCCATCTCATTATCAGTTTTTACTTCTTTGCAATACCTGAATGACTCAATAAAGCTACAATATTCTAGGGGATCACCATCATATGACTTCATCTTTCTCTGAGGTAATGATGCATGTTTACTTTGCTTCAGAATTGCTGATGCCAAGGTACTTAACATTTGGTTTTCAGATGACACCGGTGGCTTCTTATCGTCGTATTTTACCTCTCTATCTCTTCCACCTATATCATCTTCTTCTATTTCCACATTGTCATTCACTCTACTCATTCTGTTGGCTGAGACTTGTGGTGTGAGGTCTAAACATGGATTCTGGTCCACAGTACTTGTGTTTCTAATTTTGACTTGATTCTTGTAATCTTCACTACCGGTAAGTTGACTTGAATACTGCGGTAGCTTTTGTTGTACTGGATTCATTGGGCCATAACCTGTTTCCTGCGGTGGCTGTTGTTTTACCATATTGCTATGAATTTGGTTCTGCGGTGGCCATTGATGTACCGTATTCAATATACTGTGAGTCTGGTCCTGCGGCGGCCATTGTTTTACCATATTGCTATGAATCTGGTCCTGCGGTGGCCATTGATGTACCGGATTCAATCTACTGTGAGTCTGGTCCTGCGGTGGCCATTGGTGTACCGGATTCAATCTACTGTGAGTCTGGTCCTGCGGCGGCCATTGTTTTACCATATTACTATGAATCTGGTCCTGCGGTGGCAATTGTTGTACCGCATCCACATCGCTATGAATCTTGTTCTGCGGTGGTCGTTGTTTTACCATATCCATGTTGCTATGAATCTGGTCCTGCGGTGGCAGTTGTTTCACCATATCCATGTTGCTATGAATCTGGTCCTGCTGTGGCCATTGTTGTATCGCATCCACATCGCTATTAATCTTGTTTGCGGTGGCAAATGCTGTACCAGATTCAACATGTTGTGAGTCTGGTCCTGTGGTGATTGTTGTTCTACCAGGCCCGCTACATTCTGGTCTTTACCATTTTGTTGTTGTTTAGGTGGTGGTCTTATTACCTCTTCTTGTTGTAGTGAGTTTTTCACTGGTTGTAGTTCTGATGGGTTTTTCATTCATTGTTGTGGGGGAGTTTTCACCATTTGTTGCTGCGAAAATGTCTCTAGTTCTTGCGATGGAATTAACACTGATTGTTGATGCGAAACTTTCACTGGTTGAATCTTTTGTTCAGAAACTGGTTGCCTAGAACTATGTGCTGTTTGTACCTCTGCTGCTCTTATTATTGCTTGGGCGATGCTTTCAGCCGTCATACTACCGGTATCGGTATCATTATCCGAGACACTACCTCTTTCTGAGTAGTAATTATCTTCATATAACTTTGTAACAGCTCTTGCTGCTTATAACTCTACCTGTATTTGCATCTGCTCTTGTTTATATGCTTCATCTTCTAATTTCCTTTGTAATTCTCTCATATTTTCCTCCATTTCATGCCTTTTCTTCAAGACGGTGGCCTTTGCGGTCAACTCTATTTCTTTGGTCAATGCCCTTGCTCTTTCTGAATATCTACTTGATGCGCGGCTAGATGCGCGGCTAGATGCACGACTAGATGCATGGCTCCTTATTGACGTTGATGCTGAACATTGTGAGGCACGATCTGAGTCTTTTGCAATGAAGTCTCTTGGTCTTAGAGTAGGGCTAGTAGGTTTCGATTCGTCATGGCCGTAAGTCATACTACTACGCCACCTTTCCACCTTTTCATGATGACTTAACTCGCTGTGGGTATCCCACGGCACCCTCAACCGTCCATAGTCGGCCAGCCTGGTTTCTTTACCATTTCTCTTCCTTTCTGGGAGTTGCTCTGCTGGCCTATCTTCTTGTAGCAATTCACCACCAACAGCCCCATATACATCACTTCCACTACCATCTTTGCTGCCAGACATTTTTGTAGATTCAAGACTGTTTATGATAAATCTTGCTGTAGTTGACTAGGTACAGGTCTTGTATTTCCTTCTTGTCCAACACCGTCTGGGCCGCACAACACCACAACAGCGCCCTCTATAACTCTAGGGAAAATCGAGCGTGACCCATGTACACGTGTGGCTGTGTCAGTTCATGAAAACTTTTTTCCATAAAACAATTTAAGCTTATCCACTTTATCGGGGTATTTGAGGACCAAAGCGCCTTATTTCGACGCAAATAAGATGATATTTAGTATCTAGAAGATGTCCTTAGTTCATTTATAGGTAACCATCACACTTTGGCAAGATCCTTCATTGTGAATTTCTCATTTTCTTCGTAAGTTTTAACTTGAATGTAAAGCCTTTTTGAAGCATTATTTCTCTACCGAGCAAGCCTATGTAATTACCGGTAAACTAAAATTCACCTCTCGTTTTAACTCCTTCTCATACTGCCAAATTACTCAACTGGACGATGCATGTATCTTTCATCTTTCATTTAATGTAGAAACAGCAACACAAAGTCTCAGGATTCAGTATTTGTAGCTATTTGTAGGTCTTTTGTAGGTTAAAACTTAGTAAGAGATCCAGGTAAATACAGCTTGCTCCAATTCACGAGTGGCCAATCAATCGAACTTGTATCGATCTATCAAATATGCAAATGAGCCTAAATTAGGGGCGCACAACCAGAAATTGGCACCAACAACCTACCTAGCAGTGATCTAGAGGGTCCATACTAACTACCTATGGTGTCAAACCTTGTATGTAGTGGGGGGGAACGAAGTCATTTTTTGAGGTTGCTGCTCCTGTACTATTATTTAATATCATTATCATTATTGTTATAATTATCATTTACTCTGTAGGTATTAATATAGCCTTTTCACAATTTCACATGTGGTTGGATGTAGCCCTTCACATGCACGTGCTTACACTTGGAAAAATAATCACATTTTCACAAATGATTAATAATATTGGGGTAAATTCATTCGTGACTTTTCTCTAGTCCTAAGGGTCGCTAGTCCGAAGGTTCTCTAGTCCGAAGTGTCGCTAGTCCGAAACCAAATTAAGTTCGCTAATCCGAAGGTTCTCTAGGCCGAATATAGAATAAGAGTTAGGTTTTGGGTTTAGGGTTAGGGTTAAGGGTTCAGGGTTCAGGGTTAGGGCTTAGGGTAAGGGTTAGGGATAACGAGCCTTTTTCTATATTCGGACTAGAGAACCTTATTTATTATTCGGACTATAGCGAACCCTCGGACTAGAGAATCCGATATTTTTCAGAATTCGGACTAGCGAATGGTAAATTACGTGTTTGGACTAGCGAACCTTCGGACTAAGGAGCTTTCGGACCAGGAAACCTTCGGACTAGAGAGTTGTCACCAAATTGCGTACCCCCGCAAACCATTCCATGATACGGGCCGATCGCAAATGATATTGTTTGATCACAGATGAGAATCTGTGGTTTGATGCAGTGAATGGGTAATTCTGCAGTATAATATAATTCCAAAATCAAACTTGCAGTCCTATGATTAATTTAGGCATGTGCTATTATTTGGGTGCAAAATAACTTTCATTTTTCCATGCAAGTGTCAATTATGACATGCATGGAAAATATAATAATATTGTCACGTGACCAAAACCTTTCATGTTTAGTAGTTTGTATTAAAGCCAAGTTCCTATTATCAAATCCTATACTTGGATTTTACGGTTCATTGCTTATACTGAATAACCGTTTACATATTGTTATACTTGTAACTCTGAATATGGAGGTATATATTTATATACCTCCATGGTCTGAACTATCGTTTAACTCACTAAATTCGTAATGTATTTACAGGATATAACGTATAGTTTTTAAGAGTCTCTTAATAACTATACTCATAGTTTTTCAAAATATGTCGTAAAGTTTGGACTTTATTGAGGCTTTGAAAAAGTTGAGATGCGCCTGTACTTGATCTCCGCATAGAAAATATTACAATATAACCCGAACTTGATCTTCGCAGAGAAAAGGTTATACTATAGAACATGGCGGCCGACGAAGGACTGCGCCCATTTATTTGGTGCATGTTTTTTGCAGGTTTTCTATGTTTACTGCTTCCTCGAGGAATTTGCGGACAAGAAGGTATGGTGTTGTATCAAACAAGCAATCGAAACACGAATTTCAATTATTGAATTCATTCCATTAGTATTTTTAAGGTAGCCTATTTCCTTGTACGACAAACCGTCGGCAGTGTGCTACACTATCGTAAGTGTGGTTTGGACAGATTTACAGGAGCATTTTTGTGTTTTGCGTAGTCGTTTGTTTCCAAGTAGCCATAAAATGACATGGGAATGTAAAGCAATTTGAGTTTAATAATATTAACTATATAGCGTTAAAGTTAATAAATCGATGAATTATTTACTGATTTAGATGTCGTAAGTGCCATATACGACAGTGGACTTTGGTTGTATAAATTATATAAATGCGCATATATAAATGCGCACGTGACATCTACAAGTCGCCATACCGTATTAAACGATATAAGGTACCCGGATGTACATAAACTCCCCGTGCAAAAGTATAGGGGAAAATGACAGGTCGCAAGGAAAATTGCTTTTGCAAAATAGTGGCATTGATTGCAAAGGGTAAAATAACTTGACCCGAAAGATAAACTCTTTATTAACGTTTTCCATCACGGAAAAAAAAAATTAGCTACGGAAAAGCTAGATATAGCTGATTTACAAACTTATATTTCATAATTTCCGTGCTAAATGGGCGTGCCAATTGGCCATATCTATGACGTAGTGCTGGTTTCATACTATCATGCTGCTTGCCGCCGAGCGGCGTGACACACGCGCATTGTAGACAAACAGACACAATCAAGACTTGTGAATGGCTGATAAGTCATGCCTCTTGTCGCAACGGCATGAAAGTATGAAAGGGGACATGATTGGCTTTAAGGTCAGAACTGTGCAGGCGGCGGATGACATGATCGAGCCGGCAACTTGTGAAATCGCCCGGCCGTATGCAGTTAGCAGCCTGCACAACCGATTCTTTAGAAATGTATAGTCGCGCTGAAAGTCGATCGATACATGTTAAAATCAACACAATTCAGAGATACACCTTTTTGCTATGAAATTAATTTTCTCGGTCAAATATAAAGCAATATTTTTTTTTTCTTCAGTAATGTCAGTTAAAAACTTGGTGCTTGGATATACATTTTTTTACAAATCCTGGTGTTAAAATTAAGCATCAAATTGTGTCTTTTAGTGTGATATTTTGATTTTTATAGGCCTTCAGTTCGCACGCGAGCTTTTTACGGAATTCATTTTTAGCGTCTCAAACTAATATAGTTTGCTAAAGAAAGATATTTCCCACCTCTGTAAAGCACATCGTGTGGGTCTATATATTATAGTTTTGTTAGAATTTCCGTTTTTATTTTACCCTTTTTCCCTTCCTACTCCGAAAATGTCTAACTCAGTACTTTTATCTCGAGAGCAACCAACAGAAATAGTCGATATTTCCTTTGTTGTTTATCCAGGTCAATTTTCCATTGAAAGCAAATTGCCCGACCAGCGATTTGCTAGCCCAAATCCCCAATTGAGTGTTCTGGTTAAACATGATCAGTAGGAGCGCTATAGGCCTGGGAATTTCTTTGCTATATTGAAGTTCTAGCAACACTGTAGCCATGCCGGTATTCCTATTAAACCCAGGGATATCGATCCACAATGCTAGTATTAGCCTATAGATTTCACTCGTTGATTTTGAAAAATGGTCAGCCGGCAGTTAAAATAGTGAAATGAAAACGCAAATTCTGACAAAACTATGATATATCGCTCACGGTGATGTGCGTTAGAAAGTTGGGAAAAATCCTTCATTAGCGAACTATCTTACTTTGAAAAGCTAAAAGGTTGATCCAAAAAAAGGCTCGCGGACAGAGTTTAAGCCTATCAAAATCGAAAATCTTACACTAAATGACTAAATTTCACGCCTAAGTTTAACACTAGAATTTGAAAAAAAATACAGTATCAAGCACTACAATTTTTCCTGACATTTACTGAAAAAATGAAAATGATTGCTTTTCATTTGGCCGAGAAAATTAATTTTACATCGAAAAGGTGTAACTAAAAATTTAGCTCATTTCAACACCAAATTCGATCGTTTGTATTGCCTCATTAAATGACTGAGTGAGCCTTGCCAAACAAAAGAATCGGTTGTGCAGGCTGCTAACTGTATGGCATTTTCCAATATAGTCGGTTAATTTTGTGGGGTTCATTATCGAACCCCAACGGTTTTAGCTTGTATTTATATTATTTATCAACATAGGCCTATTTGTTTGTGATATTTCAAGCGTTTTAAAATTTCAAAATAATCCCATTCAATTAGGCCTACACGGTTGACGATGAAAATTTACTGAATTTAGAGAATGCAATGCGGCCACCACCTGGAACTGTGGTCGCAATTTCAGTGATTGACAGTGAGGTAACACGAACATAGCACTGGCCATCTGGTCATGTGCGCATTTATATATGCGCATTTATATATACAACCGAAGTTCACTGTACGATAGTGTTACACTCAAATAGAAATGAGTGTAGAGTGCAACACTATCGTATGTGCCACAGATGATAGTGTTGCACTCAAATAGAAATAAGTGTAGAGCGCAACACTATCGTATGTGCCACACACGATAGTGTAGCATCGGCTCAAATGTCCAATATTTTGTCATTTTATGTTTCTTAACAAGTGTTAATTTATTTTGGCACATAATATTTACAATACCAAGACACCTTTTGTCGTAATGTTATCTCTCAAGATTTATTACTGAATCTAAAAATAAAAACACCGGGTTTATTGTCTCTATTACCAGTATGGGAGCTATGAACTTAGCCACCACGATGGCAATGCATACAGCCATCAGGTCACAGCCAGTGATGTGTTAGAGACTGTTTTGCACTTACGATGGTGTAGCATTCCATGATTTTGTTGTTTCGGCCCAATAAAGTAACGTATGTGGCACATACGATGGTCTTGCAGCAAATGAGAAAAAAAAATTAGCGTGCAAGACTATCGTATGTGCCACTTACGATAGTCTTGCACGCATTAATTAAAATTGCATTGCACTTACGATATTTTATTTTATTATTTTATTAAAAAATAATTAAGCAATTTTGAAACTTAAAACCTAGTTTAAAATGTGTGTTTTTATATGGCCTTCTATAAGTCGTCAAAATCTCATTTTGGCCAAAAATGTCACTTACGATAGTGTAGCACTCTGCCGACGAAACATAGTTATACCCGTATTGTTTCTTTCCATATTAACATGGTCAAGATAACCAGTATTCTGATGATAAGCTTAACATTGATTGTCATTGATCTTTAGATTTTGTCATGAATATGATTTAATTAAACGTTTTATCACTTTAAAGCAGTATGCAGACTCCGAGTATTAGACGTACAATATTGTATGTATCATATCTATATACATTATTTAATCTATTGCCATTCTATTTCCAGTAATGTTTAAGTTCTAACGAATGTTTGATGACGTAAAATCGGTAATATGTTACGTATAATATTTGGTAGAAATATATTATCGATTTTACGTCATCAAACATTCGTTAGAACTTAAACATTACTGGAAATAGAATGGCAATAGATTAAATAACGTAGATATGTTACATACAATATTGTACGTCTAATAAAAAGTTTGCATACTGCTTTACTTACAGTCAAGTTTACTGTAGGTGCATGTATAGCCACAGATAGCTATGTATTCACATGTGATGACAGGACAAGCATGTTTTCCTGAAAGTTATCGCTGCAGTTACCTTAGAGGAGTGTCATTGATATGTCAGCGACCTGCGTTAACTTTTATGACCCCGTATTTCGGGCTGAAAATTTCTTATGACCCCCTTCCGCACACATACCCGAAATACTCCTCTTCACGCCAAACGCCAAGTGTTTCTGTATTGCTGCTAAAATAAGAAAACTTTTAGTGCTAATTTATTGCACATTCTAGGGAAGCGTGGTTACCTTTTTAAATAGCCGAGTGAGAGAGTTTTCAATGAAATATTTTTTGTGTCAAAGTTGAAGCATCCTATGTATAAAAAATATATGAATATTTACTGCACATCATATATAACGATTCGTGATACCCAATTGTGGCACATTTGATGTCGTTTAAGAGGCAGAGAATTTTATTTCAATTTTATATACGCCAAAATATTCTTTAAATTGGGAAAGAATAAGGATAGACAAAATGTTGAAAATTCTATGTAAAATTACATTAGACCCCGCCAAAGATTACTGTTTCGTTTTTATGGTAATCTAATCTAATCTTTTATTTCCTGAAAAAAAAATTTGAGGTCTAATGTAGATTTTATTATATAATTGATAAAAACATCGAACGTGTATACAAGAAAAATGGTAGGCTACACTTCTGTATTATACTGACACACATGTATACGAGCACATGTCCGGCGAGTCAAAATCGATATAACGTATTGTCCATGTAGAGGCCCATTTATTGTCAGATTTCTGTACTTAGAACACGCAGTTAACAACAATTGAGCGCTATCAATACACATTAATGTTTTTAAGCAAATAACATTCCAAAATATAGTACGTTTTCTGCCTTTGCTTGTCACGTGGTAGGCCTATGTTGAAGTTGCGATTATATGTTCAAATAAGTTTCAAATGGATACCAACAAGACGTATGGCCGAGCGGTCTAAGGCGCTAGGCTCATGCAGTATCCATGATAGCGGTGCTCCGTGAGTTCGAACCCCACCTCTGCCAAACTTAATCTTATTTAAAAAAAAAAATTTCATTTTGGGGAAATGTAGCTGGTAGAATTTATGTATGGCGTGGAGTGGTCTGTTGAAAAGTAAATATTATCTACACCATACAGTTGACATGTCTGAGAAATACACAGGGACAGGGTCTGAAGTTTTATATCTAGTAAGATTCCATAAGCCGATGTTTATTCACACCCAATAACAGTACGACAGCAACTTAGCTCACTTCCGGTAATTTTTACCGGCGTGACCTCTGCTGTTACGTAACGCAATGTTGAAAATCAGGTGGCAAATACAGTTTTTCAGAAAACATCAAGAAAATGGAATACACGAGTCGTTCCTCCCTTCATTTCCATATTGAGCCCATAGATAAGATATGAAACATGAGTATAAGGCAAAGAATAACTTGTAAAAGTTGAATTATTGTGGAAAAAATGAATGCTTTTGGTGCGCGAAGTAGCCTAAAAAATGAGAGAAAATGCATGCCACGATCACTAAAATGGTTATATCTACAGCTTGGAGGAAACGCCGGTCTAATGCTTTTCTGTTATGATAAACATTAATTAACCAGAGCTTGTATTAAATTTTCAGCGAAAATGAGCGGTGGAACAACCTAGTCGTAGGTTGAAAAGTTGTGTTCTTTGAGTCATCGTGTCGTAAGCTCACGTTAAAAGTGTCACGATGCTTCACGAAATGGATCCCAGCCGGCGCTGTCTATTATATTATGCATGTTATATTGATCAATATAGCAATTAAAAACGTCTATTGTTATATATTTTATTAATCAAAATACTCTATTGTGTAACAAAATATTGTAGTCGTCAAAGAAGGTACTATCATCTCATTTAACTGAAGTACAAGCAGTTTTAAAAAGACTGTTGTTGATTGAGATACTTGAACATGTTGAACGACAAATAAGATAGCAAAATAATACCCGTTGCAAGAACAAGATGCGATGGCTTAGTGGACAGAGCAAAGGTCTGCAGTGCGGAAGGTTGAGAGTTCGATTCCCATCATGTTATTCTTAGAATTTTTCAGTTCGCTTTTTCTTTCTTTCTTCTCTCTCTCTTTTGTCTTTAATAATATATGCCTAATGAATGTCAGCTTGAAGGCCCACCTTTTTCATGATTTATTTCTTGTTGCTAAATATTTCATATTTAGGCCTAATCTTACAATCGATTTGATATCTTTGTTAAAAATTGCATTTAAGTTCAGTAGCTTTCAATATGAAATAATTTCAAATAAAGCATGTCAAAGTAGTAATTTTTAAAAGTTCAAGATTATATATAGGCCTATCAAATAATGGAACTTCAACACAGATTTTCACGATTTTTTAATTGGACTAGGCCTCTCCCTTATCGACAATATATGCACGAATTTCAAACCTTATTTTGGCATATTTGTAATTTTTACACAATGTCCAACTTACAACTCGGATTACACCTAATTGAAATCAGCCAAGTTCGTTTTCCAGATAGAGCAACTAACTTTGATGTCTTATTTAATCCCCCATAGAACACCACAGTTAAGCGGTCAAGATATTAAGTGTTTTCTTTCATTTTATCTCGCTACTCCTGCTTCAAATGTAACGTGGAAACTTTACTGACAGTAATTTATTAATATTATAAATATTGTTATAAATTTTGGAATAACAAAACTTCAAATTTAATAAAAATATGAAAACTAGGATTTAAAAAATGAGTTAAAATAAAATAAAAAATCAAAGAGAGGTGCTAGCGGGGTTCGAACCAAGATCGAACTTCCAATATTTAATTTACCCCCGGTATTTACCACTAAGCCATGCCAGTGATTTGATAGATACGGTAATAATAGCAATGTTATTCCCACTCATGGCTTATATATATCGTGACAGTAGTCACGCATAAAGATAAACATTTCAACATGTTCAATATACGACTAAAAATATACCCCAACCAAAATTGATGAAATTTTCAGGAAAGCTCACTTTAGTTATTCTATAACATGACACCCATTTTTGATTCCGGCGCTTTTTCTTGCTTGATGAAATGAACATTTTTGTGTTCGTGACATGCAATTTTTCTCATTTTCCGAGCTACTTTGGACATGTTCAAGCTTCTTTATTGTCCATTTAATTCAACTTTTACAAGTTATTTGTTGCTTTACACAATGTTTGATATCTTATCTGTGGTTAGGGTACATAAATGGAGCAATATACGACCCGTGTCTTCCATTTCTGGAGCTATTTTGATAAAACGTGTTTGCCGGCTAAAATTTCAACATTGCGTTACGTAACTCGTGTTCACCAACCCGTATAAATTTTCTGTCGAACAAAAGAGGTCACGAAGTTGCCGTCGTACTGAATAAGTGACAAATTAAAGCTTATGAAAAATGATGTTTTGGTTTAATTGAACGCGAACATTGGTCAATCTGTATATTCTTGGAAAGAATTACCGACCATGAGACATAAATGATGGCCATGCCATTGTGAAAAATTATTCTTATTGTGAGTACATGCCTAAAACCGACAGAAAACAGTAAAATACGGGACAAAATCAAAGTATAACAGTAAATTGTGAAAGCCAGTACCAACACCACAAGGAAAATCACTGTCTATCTATGTATAACGAATGTCCGACATTTCTTTTTATTGAAAAATGTTCAAAATACCAATATTCTTAAAAATCTTATACCAGATAATAAAAGTTCGTAAACAGATAACATGACATGTACTGACCATGACAGGTCATGTTTACTTTTCAACAGGGGCTAACCTGGAAATAGTCGCTATGAACATGATGAAAATCGCTCTTTTTTGAAATTTCGATGAAATCTCATATATTTATTTTATAAAACCATTAGAAGTTGCGACAAAATTAAGACAACTATTTTGATCTAACTACGACAAGATGGAATGGGCTTAACTCTGCAGAAAATATATTGACTGGCATGCATTTTAAGAACTGAGTAACTTCCTAAGTCTTCTAATTAAGGGTTAATGGCAGCAGTATGTGCGTCGACTAATTTCTGATTTTCTGTTTCCGTATTTCCATTTGTTAAAACAGTAACATGCTTTTTTCTAAAATTTCACATAGGTTGTCCCAGCGAGGAAACACGGCTATCTTTATATGACTCCATTACCATAAGCATACGATCACCTGCATATCATATCAGATGTGAGTGGAAAATAGCCCCATCAGCGACGCGGAGGGTCTATGTACAATTCCTGGACTTCAGAACTGAACCTGGAAATACATTTCTGTATGTTGGAACTATCACCAATCCAAGGGCTCTTACTTATTCTGGTTATGTTGGTATTCATGTCTCTGACGCACGTATCATATCCCCCATTAACGAAAGTTTACTATTTGAATTTACATCCGACTATTCAGACACAGATCAAGGATTTTCATTGTTAGTAACTGATATAGAAGATGGAGGTAAGAAACGCATAAAAAAATTAGATTAAAAACCAATTATTAGAAATGAGATTCAAACAGATTTATAGAAATGATACCTAATTTCTAGACTTCACACCTTAAAACAGTTCTGACTAATTATCAACCGTTATAATTATAATTTGAAATAATTTTGAAGGGTCAAATACATACAGACTTGACATTTAATATGGAATACTTTTTCGCAAAATTCCAAGACTGGTCTGGTAGAGATCTGCATAAACGGCATGGGCTAAATATTAATTGGGGTGTGTCGGGATATGGTGTAAAATAATTGTTTGACAGAAAATATGCTTTCCATTAGTTTAAATTATGGCGCTCATAATGTAATGAATTAGCCTAAAATGGCGGATTTAAGGAGACTGAATTTGATTTTTGTGGGGGTAACATTTCTGAATGTTAGCAAAATTATTCTGATATTATCAAATTTATTGAGGTTTGAGGCGATTTTACTGAACCGAAATACCAATAAGTGTTCGTCAGAACTGAAATGCACATGTGATCTACCAGTTTTGAAAGTGGGAGGAGCTTAAAAAAATAGGGCCCTAAAAAGTGGTACGCACTCAGAAAATTTGAATGGTCCCCTGGGGCCAAATGTTATAAACTTACTGTACACAAAGAAACAGTGTGAGTTCATTTGACAACCAGGAATCCACACAGTTGTTTTTTGTACCGTAAGTTTATAACATTTGACCTCAGGGGGCCATTTAAACTTTCTGATTACGTACAGCTTTTAAGAGCCCTATTTTAAAGCTTCTTCAATCTTCAATCTTCAAAGGTGAATCCTTTTGCAGCTTTAAAAGCTATACTAGGATGGTGCAGAAGTGACGTCAACAGGCAAAGTGCAGAAAAGTGTAGGTGAAGAAAAAGTAACGACCATACCAAACGAAAAACTTAGGGTGCGGGATAAAAACATACTTGCTGTGGTGGTTTACAGGAGTCTTGAGCCAACAGGTACCTTCATCCCCCTCACAGCTGGTAGGGTGGCTTCCTTGAAAGTGGCTAAAGATTGTGCTAACACCGTCGCTGATGGTAGTTGGTTCCACAATCTTACGGCTCTAGGATAGTATGCATATTTGTAGCAGTCTATGGTGGCTTCTGGTATGGAATATTTCAATTGATGGTCGTGTCTACCTATGTATGTTGCTGGTTGGATAATGTGTGGCAGCTGTATGTTGACCAGGCCATTTTGGATCTTATAGAACATGGTCAGCTGTGATGCCAGGCGCCTGGTATGAAGTTGGTCCCAGCCCAAGGTGTTGATCAAGCTTGACACAGATGTAGTTCTTCTGAAGTCTCTGAAGACAAACCGTGCTGCAGCTCGCTGAACTTGCTCAATGCGATTAACTACAGTGATGGTATACGGGTTCCAGGCTTCAGCGGCGTAGTCAAGCTGAGGGCGTACAAGCGCCTGGTAGGCTCTGGCTTTGACGTCTTGATTACAGGGAGATAAGGTGCGGCGTAGCAAACCCAAGGTGCGACTCGCTTTCTTGGTGATTTTACTGCAGTGGTCGCTCCATTGGAGATCATGCGAGATGGTAACGCAGAGATACTCGTGCTGGTCTGCTCTCACAAGCTCATCCCCTATTCAAAAAATTGGTACATTGTAAGTGTATTTCAGCTGTGATGAATGTCAGTTGCTGACGAAGTTTAAGAAATATCACCTCAAACCCCTATAAATGTGATAATAACAGAACCATGTTGCATAAAGTCCGAAATTGTGTCCCCTACAAAGCTCAAATTCAGCCTCCCTAAATCCACCATTTTAAGCAAATTTGCTACATTATAAGCACCATAATACAAACATATGGAAAGCACATGTTCTATCAAACAAAAATTTTACACCATCTCCCGACACAGCATAATTAATTAGCCCGTGCGGTCTATGCAGATTCCGTCCAGACCAGTCTTGGAATTTTGCGAAAAATATTCCACATTAAATGTCAAGTCTGTAATACTCCCAGCATTTAGAATAGATGTCCGTTTTAGTAAAAGTTACCTTGTTTGGGATGTTTTGTTGCATAGGTAACGTCGAAATATATGTCAACAAGTCTCAATGGGTTTTGATACTTTTGCTGAGTTACCAAAGTAACAAACCATCTGAGCATGCTGAGATATGGCAAACTATTGTTTTTTCTAAATGTTCTTCCAAGTAGAGTAATAGCTATACAAATATCAACATTTATTTTATTTAAGTGGAGTAATTTGAGATCTTTTTTTTTTTTCAAAGTAAATTTTGAAACTAGCCAGTATTAAAATATCATGTATTCATACATACTCACGATGTAACGACGTTTCTGATTGGATTTGCGCCCTTTTTTGCTGGTCATAAATACCGTTTATGACCAGTACGCAGGACATAAACAAGCTGCGTCACGCAGCGTTGGAACCCAATTAACGCGATCCACGATTTGCTAGTGTTGCGTACACGCGCATGTCACCGCGCCCATCACACGCGGAGCGCAAGAGATGAACGCGTTGACTACCGGCCGTTGACCTTTCGAGCTGCTTCCTGCAAGTAGGCCTACTCATTTTCTTCCAATTTATGAAGGAAAACGGTATGGAAATGTTATTTAAACTTGTAAACCCTTATTATTTTCATCTGTATTGAATTGCTAAGAATGTTGGATATGTATGAACGGGGTTCATTCATAGGATTTCGGGCATGATCGCTGTTTATGCCCTCAATCTTATGAATGAACCCCTAATTTATTTTCTTTGATTAGATTATGCCCTTTGTCAAAATGGTCTGGAGATAATCCAGGAATCATTCACATGCTCCGGTAAGTGAACAGCATTATAAACATTCATTAAAATATAGGAACCTTACTCTTTTTTTTTCAATGAAAACCATTAGAAGTTGCGACAAAATTAAGAACTATTTTGATCTAATTACGGCAAGATGGAATGTGCTTAACTCTGCAGAAAATATATGGACTGGCATTCATGTAAAGAACTGAGTAACTTCCTAAGTCTTCTAATTAAGCGTTAATGATAATGGAAGGAGTATGTGCGTCGACTAATTTCTGATTTTCTTTTTTCGTATTTCCATTGGTTAAAACAGTAACATGCTTTCTTCTAAAATTTCACATAGGTTGTCCCAGCGAGGAAACACGGCTATCTTTATATGACTACATTACCATAAGCATACGATCACCTGCATATCATGTCAGATGTGAGTGGAAAATAGCCCCATCAGCGACGCGGAGGGTCTATGTACAATTCCTGGACTTCAGAACTGAACCTGGAAATACATTTCTGTATGTTGGAACTATCACCAATCCAAGGGCTCTTACTTATTCTGGTTATGTTGGTATTCATGTCCATGACGCACGTATCATATCCCCCATTAACGAAAGTTTACTATTTGAATTTACATCCGACTATTCAGACACAGATCAAGGATTTTCATTGTTAGTAACTGATATGGAAGATGGAGGTAAGAAACGCATAAAAATTATATTAAAAATTAATTATAAGAAATGAGTTTCAAACAGATTTATTGAAATGATACCTAATTTCTGGACTTCACACTTGAAAACAGTAATTTATGACTCATTATCAACCGTTATAATTATAAATTGAAATAATTTTGAAGAGTCAAGGCCTGAGTACATAATACTCTCAGCATTCAGAATAATAGTCCGTGTCACAAATCCAGCAATTGCCTGTTGATGAAAATATATTATATAGGGGAAGGTGTTAAGATTTTCTTATTAATAGTAACTGATGTAGAAGATAAGCCCTATTATTAGTAACTGATATAGGAGATAAAGCGATTAAAAACGAGGTTTGTATGATATTTGATTTGACGAAATATATTAGTGAAGGACTATTGTATAACGTATTGTGACTGGTCACTTCAAAAGGGTCGACTTTGCAGATAAAATCAAATTTGTGCGTGTTTTAACACGCACGTATTATCACAAATGTGATTAAAAGTAAAATGTTATCAGGTTTATTTTGATAACATACTTGTCAAAATTTATCAGATTTTATAAGTGAAAATAAGTCATGATGTTTAAATTTTGTCATGTATAATTTCATATCCTGAAAAGCAGTTTACCGCAAGGTCTCTCCCACCTTAAGATATGACTGGTCACATCAGTATTGTTAGTAAAATCTATCCTATCACTATCTACACCTACAATCAACGAAAAAAGTCTTGGAACGCTTGCGTGTAAATAACGGAAAACTGTCACCCCCTCTCCCCCGTAAGATGTTGAGAAATGCCAATGTCTTCAGCTGTTCCCTAATGTGTTCCAACATTGCTTGATGGGGAGAGGGGAAGGGTAAATCATTGTTGTAGATGTCATGTTTCCCAAACACAATATACATCATTTCCATGAACATAAGAAATTCTGCACGGAATTTCGACAGAGTGTGCCAAGCGTTCCAAGGACTTTTTCGTTGATTGTAGAATAATGCCAGTGAACTAGTTTTGTTGTATTATTTGTAAATATGATAAAACAAAATGTCGTTAAAATCTCGCAACACGATATATAATTGAATCCTTAAGGGGTGTGTTAGGAACCTTTTTTGAGTTATCCCTGTTGAAAAGTAAATATTATCTACACCATACACCCAGCAGACACAAAAACGTTTTAAATAAGTTATATTTTGGCTTTTGGTTTAGGTAAAAACGTTTTAATAACATTAAAATGTCGGGTTATATAAAGGTCATGATAACCCCAAAATAGCACTCTGTTTAGAATGTTTTGTATCAAGTTTTCAAGAATGTTTTTGGAATGTTATCAAAACCTTTTTATATCCTTTATATAACCCGACATTTAAACGTGTTTTTTTTTTTTTTTTTTTTTTTTTGCTGAGCAGGATTATCAAAAAATGTTTTTTAAGGTTATGAAACCGTTTAATACTCTTAATATACCCTTTATATAACCCGACATTTAAACTTTTTCTGGCAACCTTTTATAACATATTGAACAGATCTTTATTCTCAAACAGCTAAATTAGCTCACCTTTTGGTAGCTTTCTGTCTGCAATTCGCTAGACTTTCTTCAGCCCCAATAAACACGTGGGGCGCTGTTGGAGTGTGCTATTGAGACTCAGCACCGTCAGACGGTGCAGGACGTCTCAATAGCGAGGTGTAAACTGCTGGTAGGTAGTACCGGCCGCCGTCCCTGTTCAAGCTTCTCCTGCTCTGTCTGATGTGAGCCGCTTCCCGGACTCCTCTGCCCACCCATGAAGGGTCTGTATCCAGGATTTTAGCATCCGTTGTAGGAATAGAGTGACCGGTTTTCTTAGCGTGTTCCGCTACAGGGGAGGGCTCCCGCCTATGCTCCGAAGCTCTGATGCCTAGGGGGCGCTTGGTCTCGCCGATATAAGCGGCATTGCAATTCTGGCACTGGATATTGTACACAGTATGGCACTTTTCAGTCTTGTCGATTTTGTCCTTTGGTGACACTAGGGATTGCCGAAGAGTATTTCTTGGCTTAAAATGCACTTGTATACCGCGTTTGCACAGAATGCGGCGAAGTCCTTCAGACGCTCCCCTAACATAGGGAAGGGTGATGGAACCCTTGGAAACAGCAGTAGTGGAGGGTTGACGGTTAGGAGGATTGTGTGTATTTGCAACTGCGAAATGTGACCGTTTGTAGCCACACACACCTAGCGCTTTCTGGATCTTTTCCAACTCCAGGACTTTATCCTCTTCTTCTGTGACTAATGACTCTGCTCTATGAACCAATGTTCTGATGACCCCCAACTTATGTTGAAGTGGTTGGTGCGAATCCATGAGCAGATACTGGTCGGTGTGTGTGGGCTTACGGTAGATGGTAATTTTAGTAGAGCCAGTGTCCTTTCTGTGAATAAGTGTGTCGAGCATAAGAAGCTGATGGTTTTCCTCCCGTTCCATAGTGAACTTGATGGTGGGCGAAATATTGTTGATGTGGGTGGTGAATTCGTCGATATATTCCTCGCGAATTACAACGAAAGTATCATCGACGTAACGGGCCCAGAAGGATGGTACGTGGGGAGCAGTATCTAGTGCGCGGACCTCAAATCATTCCATGAGAATGTTGGATGCGAGCGGCGAGACCGGAGATCCCATCGCGAAACCTTCTCTTTGTTGGTAAATTTTGCCCAATCCCATCATGTATGTGGAGGTGGCGCAAAACGTAAGAAGTTCCATAACATCATCAACAGACAGTGTAGTGCGATCAGGGAGGGTGACGTCTTCCTCCAATCTCCTCCTGATAACCCGGAGGGCATCCGGAACTGAAGTGTTAGTAAACAGTCCGGTAACATCGTACGACACCATGATATCACCTTCATGTAGTGTGAGGTTCCCCACTCTTTCAGCGAAATCCGCAGAGTTCTTAATGTGATGTGGGGATTGGCCTACTAGTGGTGCAATAATGTCCGCAACCTTTTATAACCTTTTGCGAATGATGTCGAAAACGTTTTGTGTTTGCTGGGCAGTTAACATGTCTGAGAAATACACAGGGACAGGGTCTGAAGATTATATCTAGTGAGATTCCATAAGCCGATGTTTATTACACCCAATAAGTGATAAATTAAAGCTTATGAAAAATTATGTTTTGGTTTAATTGAACGCGAACATTGGTCAATCTGTATATTCTTGGAAAGAATTACCTACAATGAGACATAAATGATGGCCATGCCATTCTGAAAATTTATTCTTATTGTGAGCGCATGCCTAAAACCGACAGAAAACAGAAAAATAGAGGACACAATCAAAGTGTAACAGTAAATTGTGAAACTAGCCAGTACCAACACCACAAGGAAAATCATTGTCTATCTATGTATAACGAATGTCCGACATTTCTTTTTATTGAAAAAATGTTTAAAATACCGATTTTTCACGAATATTTTTAAAAATCTTACCAGATATAAAAGTTCGTAAACAGATAACATGACATGCACTGACCATGACAGGTCATGTTTACTTTTCAACAGGGGCTAACCTGGAAATAGTCGCTATGAAAATCCCTCTTTTTGAAATTTCGATGAAATCTCATATATTTATTTTATTTGATTAGATTACGCCATTTGTCAAAATGGTCTGGAGATAATCCAGGAATCATTCAAATGCTCTGGTAAGTGAACAGCATTATAAACATTCATTAAAAATACAAGAACCTTACTCTTATTTTCAATGAAAACCATTAGAAGTTGCGACAAAATTAAGACAACTATTTTGATCTAACTACGACAAGATGGAATGGGCTTAACTCTGCAGAAAATATATTGACTGGCATGCATTTTAAGAACTGAGTAACTTCCTAAGTCTTCTAATTAAGGGTTAATGGCAGCAGTATGTGCGTCGACTAATTTCTGATTTTCTTTTTCCGTATTTCCATTTGTTAAAACAGTAACATGCTTTTTTCTAAAATTTCACATAGGTTGTCCCAGCGAGGAAACACGGCTATCTTTAAATGACTCCATTACCATAAGCCTACAACCTGCATATCATATCAGATGTGAGTGGAAAATAACCGCATCAGCGACGCGGAGGGTTTATGTACAGATCCTGGACTTCAGAATTGAACCTGGAAATGCAATTCTGTATGTTGGAACTACCACCAATCCAAGGGCTCTTACTTATTCTGGTTATGTTGGTATTCATGTCTCTGACGCACGTATCATATCCCCCATTAACGAAAGTTTACTATTTGAATTTACATCCGACTATTCAGACACAGATCAAGGATTTTCATTGTTAGTAACTGATATAGAAGATGGAGGTAAGAAACGCATAAAAAATATATATTAAAAACTAATTATAAGGAATGAGATTCAAACAGATTTATTGAAATGATAGCTAATTTCTAGACTTCACACCTGAAAACAGTTATGACTAATTATCAACCGTTATAATTATAATTTGAAATAATTTTGAAGGGTCAAGGCGTGAGTACATACAGACTTTACATTTAATATGGAATACTTTTTCGCAAAATTCCAAGACTGGTCTAGTAGAGATCTGCATAAACGGCACGGGCTAAATATTAATTGGGGTGTGTCGGGATATGGTGTAAAATAAATGTGCTTTCCATTAGTTTACATTATGGCGCTCATATTGTAATGCATTAGCCTAAAATGGCGGATTTAAGGAGACTGAATGTAATTTTTGTGGGGGTAAAATTTCTGAATTTTAGCAAAATTATTCTGATATTATCAAATTTATTGAGTATGAGGCGATTTTACTGAACCGAAACACCAATAAGTGTTCGTCAGAACTGAAATGCACCTGTGATCTACCAGTTTTGAAAGTGGGAGGAGCTTAAAAAAATATGGCCCTAAAAAGTGGTACGCACTCAGAAAATTTGAATGGTCCCCTGGGGCCAAATGTTATAAACTTACTTTACACAAAGAAACAGTGTGAGTTCATTTGACAACCAGGAATTCGCACTTTTGTTTTTTGTACCGTAAGTTTATAACATTTGACCCCAGGGGCCATTTAAACTTTCTGATTACGTACAGCTTTTAAGGGACCGTTCATAAATACTTTGGTGGGGGGGACTGGGCAAATTGTGTGGGGGGACACAAAAAGTTTTGAGTTGCACAAAGGGGGGGACCAAAAGTTTTGGTTACTAAAGGAGGGGGGGTCAAAAAAGATTTAAACAAAAAATACCAAAAGAACAAGAGCATACAAAATTTTTGCGCGCTACGCCCGCATATGTACCAATAAAGCCCTTTTTACCACGATTATGGCCCAAAATAGTGTGAAATACATTTTTGGCGCGTTACGCGCGCTCATACCGGTGTCCCATTAAAGCCTTTTTGGAATCTCAAAGACTTTACATGTATTCTACAGTCGTTATAAGAAAAGGGTGATTATGTATGTATCCCACTGATAATACCGGGTCAAAATGATGCAACCAGGATTTGTTTTTGTCTTTGCCCCGAAATTTATATTTTGCCCCCCGTCCCTGACCAAGAAAGCTGGCTACGCCCCTGATAAACAAGTCTTAAGTATTAAAAATCTTGAGTATGTGCCCAGATGTTGCTCTGAATTTCCAATGGATAGCGACGGGGGCAGGTGCCCTGGGCGCCACTCTTAGGGGGCGCCAAATTGACCAATTCAGCATCGATTCTGCGCCACTCTAAGCGATGAAAGTCAAAATTTTCGCGCGCTTTGCTCGCATTTCAGGACAAAGTCATTTGAAAGATCAATTTAAGACCGATATTCTTTCATTATAACCAAAATTAATTAGCGGTAGGCCCTATTTGTGCTCCGGGCGCAATAATTATTTCAAGAATCGGGAGCGACACCTATCCTTAGCCCTGGGTGCCACAAGCCCTAGCTACACCACTGTCAATTTCCCTTTTTTGTGTTACTTTTATTTATTTGATTACTGAGAATGAAACAAAAATTAGAATGCATAAATTGAAATTAAACTTCATACAAGTCACAGCATGTGAAAAACACCTTGAACTTTCAGGCCTATAATTGTGACTGAGTTTGCACAAATGGAGGAGCCCCCCTCCCCAGACTGTTTTGTAACCTCTTGGAAAGGGGGGGGGGGGTCAAAACAGTTTTATATGTCTAAAGAGGGGGGTCAAAAAGTTTTAGGTTCTCTGAGAGGGGGGTCAAAAAGTTTTGACTCCAAAATTCCAAGTGCCCAGCCCCCCCCACCAAAGTATTTCTGAACGGTCCCTAAGAGTCCTATTTTTAAGCTCCTCCCTTGTTCAAAAACTTTGTACATTGTAAGTGTGTTTCAGCTGTGATGAATGTCAGTTGCTGACGAAGTTTAAGAAATATCACCTCAAACTCCTATAAATTTGATAATAACAGAACCATGTTGCATAAAGTCCGAAATTTTGTCCCCTACAAAGCTCAAATTCAGCCTCCCTAAATCCACCATTTTAGGCAAATTTGCTACATTATAAGCACTATAATACAAACATATGGAAAGCACATGTTCTATCAAACAATTATTTTACACCATCTCCCGACACAGCATAATTAATTAGCCCGTGCGGTCTATGCAGATTCCGTCCAGACCAGTCTTGGAATTTTGCGAAAAATACTCCACATTAATTGTCAAGTCTGTAATACTCTCAGCATTTAGAATAGATGTCCGTTTTAGTCAAAGTTGCCTTGTTTGGTGTTTGGGATGTTTTGTTACATAGGTAACGTCGAAATATATGTCAACAAGTCTCAATGGATTTTGATATTTTTGCTGAGTTACCAAAGTAACAAACCATATGAGATATGGCAAACTATTGTTTTTTCCAAATGTTCTTCCAAGTGGAGTAATCTGAGATCTTTTTTTTTTCAAAATAAATTTTGAAACTAGCCAGTATTAACACTACAATGAAAATTATTGTGTATCTGGTCGAATCCAACCAAAAGTGTCCACGGGCCAAAAATAAAAGTCCGAAATAAAAATGTCTCCACAATTTTTTCCTTTTGCCCATTGATTGATGACATATTGGCCTTATAGGAACCAAAAGTGCCATTACTAATCTTGAAAAATAAATCCAGGACGTGTGATAGTAAATGTGATATCAAAACCCAATGTTACCTACGAATACCACTAGGATGCTTTCACTATCGCAATACTAATCAACCTAAAACAAATGGAATATTCCCATTAACGCTTTTTTTTCGTGTAATGTAGACCACAGGGTGTCAGGAAAATGCTAGCTCAACCAGAAAATATTTGTTTTTATTTTTATAACGCGATCAATATGATCTTAGTCAATTTATGCTAGTTTATTTTTGAAAATGAAGTTTAGGTCCGTTTCTGTATTTTATTTATCAAATGAGTATGAATCAATTTACACATTGTATAAGAACGAGTAGGATATATGTTTTCAAGAATAATAGGAATTATACGCATACACCTAACGCTTTATACAATGAAAAGGTGAAGAAACCCGGGTATTCGTAGGTAACATGAGCGATTTAACAATATCTATATTGAGTTTAGAGGTTAAAATTTTGCTATTATGGTAATGAATTAATAAAATGGTAGTTTTAGATCTCTTTCAGATGGTACGTCCAAATGAATAAATGCTATTACCTTAAATCAAATTTTTTTTGATGCTTTTAGCAAGATTTTGACCACTTCATTTTGATATACAAGTAGTTAATCAGCAATTTTACATAATAAATAATTGTTGAATGAATCCGTATATGGGTAATAATAGTGTCCTGGGGTACCGCTTAAAGTTTTGACAATTAATTTCCATTGGTAGGGACACTTCATTACACATGTCATGTATTATGCTGTATTCGTAAGTAACATTTCAGTATTTGTAGGTAAGAATTAGACTTTTGGTGGATATCGCAATCGAAACTTCATTTTATAAAGCACTTTGAAAGTATTATTTTCTTTATGTGCGTTTATTGATACTTTAGACCCTATCATGTATTAATAATGTCGGTTCACAGCGGTTGAAAGAGGATTGAAGTAAGAAACAAAGGCACTAAAGTGACTTTAATTTGCTTAATTGCTCACAAATCGCTTAAAACCGTTATTGCAGACTTGTGAAGTCCATCTTGGAGTCAGTTATGTCTTGTGGCCTTTCGTTTGAGGGCAACTACAATAAGCTTTATACCAGGGTCTATCACTGTGTTGTCTAGATAATGAGACAATGAGAACAGTCGTTTTTCCATGGTATTCGTAGGTAACCTTTGCGAAAACGTCAAAAGTTACCTTCGAATTAATCAATTTGGACACAAATTACTCAGAAACCAGAAGGTCGGTAAACATTTAAAATGAAGCACACATGACAGTTGACAAATGCAAGGAATTACACCCGTCTAATCTTCTTTGAATCTGTTTTTCTTTCAAATGAGCAGACCGTCGTCTATTTCAGTACATATTTTTCAACAATTAAGCCGTATTCAGTTTTGCATGGTGGGCATGTATGTGAATTCGCAACTTTCATTGACATATGATTTGATAGCAAACATACAGGCCTTCGTTATGTACCAATATGGGCATTGGCGTGAATAGCGGTGTTTCACAATACTGTCATGATAAAAAATTGTATTCGTAGGTAACATTCGGTTACCGAAATTTACCTACGAATACTTGCTTTTATTGTTGACATCTCAGAAATATTTAAACGCAGGCTATTGAAACTTGGTAGAAACAAAGAGTGTATTACCCTGCACCTATTGCTTAACTATTGTTTACTATTCTCTCACTTTATGGAAATGACACAGCTTTTAACATGTATTCGGAGGTAATGCATATTTTTTACCAAACCTACCTTTGTGCCATTTAGAATGCAATGCATTTCAGTATTTGACATATCAAAGCTTGTATCAATTGCGCATTTATTAGTGATTTCCATTTTTTATCTAGTGCTATGAAAAATTGTATTCGTAGGTAATGTAAAAAAATACCACTCAAAAAATTATCACAAAAATTCATAATTATGTACAAATATGTGAAAAATTGAACAGGCAATCTTTGAATACACACCTTTCAGGAAATCAATTTAGATTCAATCCAATGACTTCTTTTCATAACTGATTTAGATGTTTTTAAAAATACCTTAAGAAATATTTTGAAAAAATGGGTAAAAATAGCATGTTTTGGGGTCTCTGTGTCTAAGTTTTTCACAGAAGAGGTCTTATTATATATGGCGCGAAGCGTATGATCAAGGCGAATAAACACAATACAAAAACGAATGCCAATTGATTAATACTTTTAAGTTATGGCCCTGAACATGCCGTGTACACTTTTCGTTGGATTCGACCATCTATGTATAACAAATATCTGACATTTCTTTTTAATGAAAAATGTTCAAAATACCGATTGTCCCCAATATTCGTAAAAATCTTACCATATATAAAAGTTCGCAAACAGATAACATTATGACATCATTGACATATACTGACCATGGGAGGTCATGTATACTTTTAAACAGGAGCTAACCTGGATATAGTCGCTATGAGATCCCTCTTTTTGAAATTTCGATGAAATATCATGTATTTATTTTCTTACAGGGTATTTCCCTGATCATTTATTCACACCCTTCATTGATTTTACATGAACTGCCAAACATGTTAATACAGTTGAAGTCACAAGTGAAGTTCACTTGATGCACTTGTATTGATTATTATGTAATAGCCCTATTGACACAGAATCACCTTCCTTTATTATCCACTTTACAACACAATAGACTAGTAGGTAACTGACCTGTGACAACTACAAAATCAATATACGGTTCAGACAGTGCAGAGCATGTTTGATAAATTATAGGCCTTAAAAAACAAATCAAAATTGTATTATTTTCTGAAATATTTATAAAAATTTTATTTTAAAGTTATAATAGTTTTGGAATAAATATAATTATACAAATTATATGTCAAATTATAATAATATTTAAGCCAAGAAGTGACTTATGTTGAATAAACAGGCCAGCAGACACTTTTTTCATTTTTCATTTTCATCAGCATCATGAAAACTCATGTCATTGCACACAAAAACTATCCCGTTTAGCATGTTTAGCCAATTTTTTCTTCAAATTATTTAAGTTCCTTGTAAACTAGAGGCATATATCTTACTTATATTGCAAAAATTTTCCCTGACCTTAATTTAGTTTTTTTGTTATGAATTTTTTAAAATATGTGGTCTGATTTATTAGTTGTAAATTCCAGTGACTGCCATTTTTTTTTAAATCCGGAGTTGAGCATGTTGCCATCTGATGTCAAATTTAAGGCTTTCTTGATAATGTCTGTGCACATTTTGAGATTTTATTGCAAATATATAGTGTCACTAGTATTTATTTTCAAAAAATCAAAATCTAGGGAATGATTTTTGATCAAATTTAGTCATTTAAATTCCAACCTGCTTCAACATATTATGTCGATCAACTTTCATCATGGCCGCATACATGCCAACTTTGTCCCTGTAGAAATATATGAAGAACAATTTTTTATTCAAATTTTTTTGTGCATTATGTCAAAGGAATACCTAAACATTAATAATTACTAAACAAAATGCCTGACCTCCACCGAAAAAAGCACTTAATTATTTTTTGAAAATCTGTTAATTATTCAAAGTTTTTAAAACTAAGAGGTAATATTCGGAAGTCTGTATTTATGTTATTTTACGGCCGATTTTAACCGGGTCTTTTTTTATTTCCAAGATTAAAGCTTTGTTTACCAATTGAACGGGTAAAAATACTTTTTTACTTCAACCCATAGCTATAAATTAATTAATACCGCTAAACATGTAATGGATATGCTCTTCCCGGGAGTTGAGATTTTGAGCCCTCTATCATGCCTATATCAGTGTGTTCTACTTGAGTAATCAATCAATAATGTCCCTGCACATGCTGAATAAATGGTTGATACCTCTATGCAGAGCAACGGCTGTGATGTATACTTTTAAACAGGAGCTAACCTGGATATAGTCGCTATGAGATCCCTCTTTTTGAAATTTCGATGAAATATCATGTATTTATTTTCTTTGATTAGATTATGCCCTTTGTCAAAATGGTCTGGAGATAATCCAGGAATCATTTAAATGCTCCGGTAAGTGAACAGCATTATAAACATTAATTAAACCTTACTCTTATTTTCAATGAAAACCATTAGAAGTTGCGACAAAATTAAGGCAACTATTTTGATCTAACTACGGCAAGATGGAATGGGCTTAACTCTGCAGAAATATATGGACTGGCATTCATGTAAAGAACTGAGTAACTTCCTAAGTCTTCTAATTAAGCGTTAATGATAATGGAAGGAGTATATGCGGCGACTAATTTCTGATTTTCTTTTTTCGTATTTCCATTTGTTAAAACAGTAACATGCTTTTTTCTAAAATTTCACATAGGTTGTCCCAGCGAGGAAACACGGCTATCTTTAAATGACTCCATTACCATAAGCCTACAATCACCTGCATATTATATTGGATGTGAGTGGAAAATAACCCCATCAGCTATGCGGAGGGTTTATGTACAATTCCTGGACTTCAGAACTGATCCTGAAAATGCAATTCTGTATGTTGGAACTACCACCAATCCAAGGGCTCTCCCTTATTCTGGTTATATTGGTATTCATGTCCCTGACGCACGTATCATATCCCCCATTAACGAAAGTTTACTATTTGAATTTACATCCGACTATTCAGACACAGATCAAGGATTTTCATTGTTAGTAACTGATATAGAAGATGGAGGTAAGAAACGCATAAAAAATATATATTAAAAACTAATTATAAGGAATGAGATTCAAACAGATTTATAGAAATGATAGCTAATTTCTAGACTTCACACCTGAAAACAGTTATGACTAATTATCAACCGTTATAATTTAATATTTGAAATAATTTAGAAGGCGTGAGTACATAGTACTCTCAGCATTTAGAATAGATGTCCGTGTCACAAATCCAGGAATTGTCTTCTTATTTATATGTTGTTAAATATGATCTACCAAAAACGTTGACAACGTAAAGAAATCAGCAAGTTTAAAAAAAACCACCTCGGCTCACTTTTTGAAACTTGGTCCCATTTGTAAAAGGTACTGATTTAAACTTTATCATATTTATATAAATTGAAAACATTTCCAGAAGTGTTATGTATCTTTAATGTGCAGACGCGATATTAATTTGTTAGCTTTCTGGAACGATCTGAAAGGTTATTATCTTGTTCTTGCATGGTAAGCCAATATCCTATAATTGTGTTTTGTTTTATAATAATCATGATTAATGATTGAATTAAACAAATAACAAGTAGGCTTGTAATCTTGTTGGAAACGTTGTTCTGTTGAAATAAAATAAAAACACTGATTTGCTGTTGGTGTTCAAAATGGGACCAAGTTTCAAAAAGTGAGCCGAGGTGGGGCTTTTTAAACTTGCTGATTTCTTTACGTTGTCAACTTTTTTTTGGTAGATTTCTTTTCTTTTTATGAATGTAGCCAAGCAGCTCCAAGCTTGGAAAGTCATCAGGTTAGGAAGTGCTCCATAAAACGGATAAATCGAAAAATAGATGTTTGAAGTTGCAATTATTCTTGATTCATGACAATAAATAATTAAACAAAACTTTATCAGTCGTTTATTTTTAAAACTTGCTTGTCACGCGTGACTGTAATGTTAATAGGCGTACACAATGATCAATATACAGTTTAATATATTTTAATTATTCAAGGCAACGTAAATATGTAAAGAAAATATAAATATGAACAACACACACCCAATGTTGACAATGCCAGAGAGACACAGAGAGTAAGTCCGATTTAGGCCTACTTCAAGTCGGAACTGGTAAATGCGCATTACATTTAAGCCTATACTACGGAAGCGTCTAAATGCCCCTAGTAGGCATTATAATTGTGTTTTAATGTTTGTGGTTCTTTGTAGCCCTGCGGGGCAACCTAGTTGGATATTCCTATTAAGCGGCGGTTGTCGGCGATCTTTCGTGGTTTGTGGTTTTCATCAAGCCCTGCCCTCTATCGGGAGCTAATTTATAGTTTAAGCTTGTTGGATATCCATATTTCGTGGTTTCTGGTTCTTTGAAGCCATGTGGGGCAATCTAGTTGCATATCTAAATTTCGCGGTTTGTGGTTCTTTATAGCCCTGCGATATCAATATTGAGCTGCAGTTGTTGTTGATCTTTCGCGGTTTGTGGTCTTAATTTGTCGGATATCCATATTTCGCGGTCTGTGGTTCTTTATAATCGATAGGCCTGCGGGCAATCTAATTGGATATCCAAATTTCGTGATTTGTGGTTCTTTGTAGCGACGGTTATCGGCGATCTTTCGTGGTTTGTGGTTTTAATTTTCCTCATCAAGCCCTGCCCTCTATCGGGAGCTAATTTATAGTTTAAGCTTGTTGGATATCCATATTTCGTGGCTTGTGGTTCTTTGAAGCCCTGTGGGGCAGTAGTTGCATATCGAAATTCCGCGGTTTGTGGTTCTTTATAGCCCTGCGGGCAATCTAGTTGGATATCAATATTGAGCGTCAGTTGGTGGCGATCTTTCGCGGTTTGTGGTCTTAATTTGTTAGATATCCAAATTTCGCGGTTTGTGGTTCTTTGTAGCCCTGCTAGTTGGATATCCCTATCAAGCGACGGTTGTCGGCGATCTTGTAAGCTTGCTGGATATCCATATTTCATGGTGTGTAATTCTTTATAGCCCTGCGGGGCAATCTAGTATATATCCAAATTTCGCGGTTTGTTGTTCTTTATAGGCCTGTGGGGAAATCTAGTTGGATAACAATATTCAGCGGCAGTTGTTGGCGATCTTTCGCGGTTTGTGATTTTAATTTGTGACAATTTATAATATTTATTCCAAATATAATTTCAGTCTGAGCTGTGAACAGAGCCACTGATAAAGGTGTTTTAAATGACGAAGATATCATGATAGTCAGGCATGGTGAAAGCATCTGGATGGTGAAAGTAGGCCATAGGCCTAGGCCTAAATGTGAATAAAAAATCAAACATGTTTGTTTGATGAAAAAAAATATAATATCACAATAGCAATGGATGTTCGAAATGGTGTTATTCTTGATTTATGACAATAAGTTGGTTAATAAAACATTATAAAAAAAGGTGGTGGGAAGTTTCGAACTTGAGCAAAACTTCATAAGTGGTTAGAAGTCCATGGCCTTTTAAGGTTAAAACCACTTCGCCACGGGGACGTCCCGATATAACCATATAATCATATCTTGGAAAGCAGTTTGCCGCAAGGTCTCCCTCACCTTCAGATATGACTGGTCACATAAGTATTGTTAGTAAAATCTATCCTATCACTATCTACACTCAGAATAATGTCACAGAACTATATGTTTTGCTTTATCAATTATTTATTAAGATGATAAAGCACAATATCGCTAAAAGCCTTGGAGCACGATAGCTATATTGAATCCTTAAGGGATGTGTTAAGAGCCTTCTTTAGGTCAACCCCTGTTGAAAAGTAAAGAGAAATATAAGGGGTCACTTTTATATCTGGTAAGATTTAAAAAAAAGATGTTTGTTGCACCCAGCAAGTGATAAATTGCAGCAAAATTATGTTTTGGTTTGCTACACATTGTATTAATTGAAAGTAAACGTTGGTATAAATCTTTAATTTCTTGAGAAGGATTGCCGACCACGAGACATTAATAATTAGGAAAAATTATTCTTATTGTGAGTTCATGTGTAAAACCGATAGAAAACAGTAAAATCAAAATTAAAGTTTGACAGTAAGTTGTGAAACTCGCATGGTATTAAAATCATACGGCAAATTATCGTTTATCTATGTCAGACATTTCGTTTTAATGAAAAGTTTTCAAAATACCGATTTTCACCAATATTCTTAAAAATCTTACCAGATATAAAAGTTCGTAAATAGATAACATATATATGACATCATTGACATGTACTGACCATGGCAGGTCATGTTTACTTTTCAACAGGGGCTAACCTGTAAATAGTCGCTATGAAAATCGCTCTTTTTGAAATTTTGAAACATGTATTTATTTTCTTTGATTAGATTACGCCATTTGTCAAAATAGTCTAGAGATCATCCAGGAGTCATTCAACTGTTACGGTAAGTGAACAGCATTATACACATTCCTAAAAAAATATGAATCATTAGGTAAAAAATGTGTTGAGTGGGAAAAATGGAAACGTTGGGTCGGTCGGTCGATTATCTTTTATTTTTCAAACCTTTTTAAATTTTGACTACTGGATGCTTGTTAGAGTGAAAAAAAGTGAAAAACATTGATTTTCTTAACATATCTGTAAACATCGTCATTAAAAAAATGCGACCCTGATTTTTCAGGATTCAGGGTCGGTCGCTAAGGGCGACACAACAATTTTTTGGCCTTATGGCGAGATGGAATGGACAAACCTCTTTATATATTTATGGCGAGATGGAATCTACTTAGCCCCGCAGATGAAAATACGGACTGGCATTCATCTAAAAGAACTGAACATTTTATCCAGCAAGCTGCATAATAGTATCCTAATAAAATGTTGATTGTAATGTGAGAGGCAAACCTGGGGAGGCAATTTCTGATTTTCTTTTTCCTTATTTCTATTATTTTGTTGTAACCGTAACATGCTTTCTTCTATTATTTCATACAGATTGTCCCCGCCAGGAAACTCAGTTATCTTTAAACGCTTCCGTTATCATACAATCACCTGGTTATCCTAGATATTATATGGACTACATCCAATGTGAGTGGACAGTAACACCATCACCGATGAGGCGAATCCTGGTGCAATTACTGGACTTCAAACTTGAAAAAGGATATGACTTTTTATATGTTGGAACTATCAACAATCCAAGTGTTCTTACTTATTCTGGTCGACGTGGATATGAAACGACCGACCCACGTATCATATCCCCCATTGACGAAGGTTTACTATTTGAATTCATAACAGACGGTAGTATCACAGATCAAGGATTCTCATTACTAATAACCGATGTAGAAAATGGAGGTAAGAAACAAATAAAGCGAGCAGTAATTTTATTTACTGAGATTAGAAAGGATATTGTTTAAATTGTTTTTACGAGCTCCCGGGACTTATTGCATATATCGGCTTTTGCATGAACTCTTCAAAATGTTCTTCACGCATTGACAAAATGACAATGAATGAAAAACACTTGTCCAGGGGCGTAGCAAGCGGGGGGGGGCATGGTGGACGTCCATGGGCCCCGTGGGTTTAGGGGCCCCGAGCACAAAAGCGAACATTAAATAAGGGCTGATAATGGAAAGCAGGGCCGGATTTACCATTGGGACAGATGGACCCGGGCCAAGCGCCCCCAAAATTACCCTATGCATATTTCTTTTAACCCTAATATTAACATTAACAGCATGTCTTTTGGCCAAAATTGTAAAACTTTTTGCGCTTCGTGCCCATTCAAACAGCAAAATTCATGTTGACCTTGGGCTAAACCAGTCTGAAATTGATTTTTTTCGCGTGCTTTGCGCGCAAATGTCATAACATCGGCATCGGAACAAAACTTGGCCAGTGGCAACTGACTTAAGTGCACATGCATTCCTCGACTCGTGAGTTCGGGCCTCCGAACTTTTGGCCTGGCCCAGGGCCCCATAAGATAAACCCCCTCCTGCGATTAAAAGGGCCCGTACTGATCCTTGTCCATGGGCCCCTGATGCTCTTGCTACGCCCCTGCACTGGTCTACTGAATATTAATACCGTTTAGCAATGCTTTAATAATGATTTTGAAATGTTTTTAACAATGTTTTTGAAATTTTGAATGGATTAGTTTAACGTATTTGTTTTATATGTATTCAATTCCTTTGACTAGATTACGCCCTTTGCCAAAATGGTCTGGAGATCATCCAGGAATCATTTAACTGCTCCGGTAAGAGGAGGACATTAAAAACACTCCTGGAAAATAAAGAAAACCGTCTCTTTTTTAATTAAAAAATCCTGAGAATCTTAATATAATTCCCTTTAAAAGGGAGAACTTGACCATAGATAAGCATTATCCTACAAAATCAATTAATTTCAATTAAAAACTTAGATTTGTTAGCTTAATCAAACAGTGTATTTGTGTTGTGCATTCGTGTGAGTTCGGCTAAAAGGTGATTTTGGCCTTGAGTTAGTACGACTCGTAACACTGTATTAAGGCTGAAATTTGATGTTAAAAGTCAGGAAGTATGGTAACAATGCAGATTAGACTAGATATACAAAATGAAAGTTTTAGGAATATTATTAATTTTCAGTGGGTAATTAGTGATGTCATGTTTGTAAACACAATTCTGAGAAAAAAACAAAAAAAAAAACAATGAAAAATTGTCAAATGTTTTGCCTCAAAATGTAATTTTTCTCTGGATTTCTGAATTAAAAAACAACAATTACCAAAAAACAAACAAAACTAAATGCGGTAAAACTGATCCCAAAAGCGAAATGCGCGCAGGAAACAAGTTTGTTTCGTAGCCTTATAACATGTTTTTAATCCCATCATACACTGTTCCTGGGAGTCTCGTGCTCCAGCATGTCCAGGGAGGGATGCATGTTTTTGAAAAGGAGACGCTCATGAAAGGTGTCCCGGCAAATGCGACTGTTATAGCCTACATATTTTTTTAAAATTTCGACATGAATAACATGTTTGACATAGCTAAGAGTTATCAGGTTTGTTTTCATTTTTGATTATGTCAGTGTGTGGTGAAGATGAATTTGGATGTGCTGATGGTCAAGGGTGTATTCCTGAAGAGTCACGTTGCGATTACATCAATGACTGTGGTGACAACAGTGATGAAGTTGATGGATGTGTCTGTGATCCAAGCATTGAATTTAATTGCACTGATGGGGGATGCATCAATAGTACTTGGGTTTGTAATGGTGAATCGGACTGTATTGATGGCAGTGATGAAGCAGCAACTTTATGTGTCCACATAACTGAAATACCCACAACAGCGTCACCAGGTGAGTCTTGCTAGCACGACCTACAGAATGATGGGAATCAATTGCAATCGCAGTGCTAGGGATATAATAATAATTGTCATAATAAAATATTTACGTCATGTTATTTTTAATCTTAATCCTGACTTCATATTTTGTTTACGCGACTATTAATACCCGCTCAGTTGTGTAAACGGAAATTGTGCCCTCTGAATGTTTTGCAGCACCAAAATAGGCTAGATTTTGTTTTCCCGATACATATCAATTTGTAAGCGCTCTTTAGCGAAGTCATAGTTCATTGAATTTACAACCGTATGACAAAACAGGCGAAAATAGTAACGTTTTGCACAAGATTTGCAATTTAAAGAGAATTGGCCATTGCTCATTAAAATGAGGCTAGTATATGGACAATATATATATAAGTGTGCTCTTTCTTTTTAATAACATAAAATTTGAAAAAAGAATACCCACTGACATTTTAATTATCAATTATTTGGGCACCATTCACGATTTGGATTATAATTCGAGTCCGCAGACAATGTTATAACGCCTATTATTAATACAGACTAATAATATTATAGGGTAAAAAGCACGCGCGAAGAGTAATGAACGCGTTTGTTGCGTGCGGTTATGTGTATGATGCGACGTGTATTGTCCATAATAGATGCGTGGGCGGAATGTGCTTGCCTTGTCTTATCCGTTTGCACCATTAAGGTACCGGGTTTGAACCCCGCCCTCCCAGACAACTTAACGTGCATTTGGTTTCTAGTCCATACTCGCTCTCTCAAGTTTTTCTCAAGGTTCTCCGGTTTCCTCCTACATCTAAAACTTTCTTCCCTCAGTTTATTGATCTGCCCTGCCTCCCGTATTGATTATAGTGGTGCATAAAGGGAATATCAACAAATGTCGTAAATAGTCCGAATAAGGGATAAACGCCAATAGATCAATGCACCTCAACATTCAACATAATCAAGCATTCGTTTAGCATGCGTGTATAGATTCAGTAATATCGCGTACCTACCTAAGCAAACATGTGTCAGCAACACTTGCGTTATGACCACCATTCTCCACATTTCTTTCTTTTGTATAATACGTATTAGTATTTTTTTAAATTAAATAATATGTTCTTGAAATTAATTTTTGAAAAATAATCTGGACAACTAGACCACGTGTTCAGGTTTTTAGTTCAAAAATTAACTTTATTTACTACTTGGATTAATGATAACCTTCACAAACCTAACATGTTCTTGAATTCTTATTGAACTAATTATGTATTTTGCCATGTTTTACAATTTTGTAACACAATTTTATCAACGATTTGTGATTGTCTTATTTTCCCATGCAGTTATACAGGTATCGCTACCTCAGAAAGTAATGTATCAAGTTTTTAGATTTATTTTTCAGGCATCGTGTTCACGTATGTATTTAAAACAATTGGAAATGCATTAAAATACTAGCTAGCGTCTGATGTCACCTGTCGATTTGTTCTGATGATTGAAATTTTGAACACAGTGGTAAAACAGCGTGCGCAGTGGTTAATTTTGCACCTTCAAACATACACATTTTAACAATTGGAAACATTCTTTTCGAAGGTACAGGTAATTATGGAACATGTCAACATGTTTCTAGAAAGCAGTTTTTCAGGCGTCGTGTTCACGTATGTATTATTGGAAATGCATTAAAATACTAGCTAGCGTCTGATGTCACCTGTCAATCAAACACAGGAACAATTTGTTGACGATTTGTTCTGATGATTGAAATTTTGAACACAGTGGTAAAACAGCGTGCGCAGTGGTTAATTTTGCACCTTCAAACATACACATTTTAACAATTGGAAACATTCTTTTCGAAGGTACAGGTAATTATGGAACATGTCAACATGTTTCTAGAAAGCAGTTGAGAACGTGTGTTACTAGCAGTCAAGTCAGCTCAATCGATAAGGCGTTCGACTGTGATGCGAGAGGCTGCGGGTTCGAACCCTGGCGTTGCCTAGTACGATCTCGTGGAAAAATTGAGTTAGCTTGAAATTCCCCTGGACAAGGAACTTACTGCTAATTTGTCTCGTTGTAACCCGTACGAAACTCGGGGAGCTGATCCTGGTTGCGATGGTTATTTGTGGAATGCCTAGGGTGTGCGCTCTTGAAGCAGCAAAGTCCCTGAATTGTTGTTTAATGGTTTGTGGAATGATGTGGGCCGTAGTGGTCCGCGACAACCTGTAAAGTGTGCAGAGGCTTGTGGATCAACGTCTAGGCGTTGTGCCTGTGCGTAGCGCACTATAAATCACTGCGCTTTTTAAAAATGTTTTTTTATAAGTACGCATGATTTTGTTGTTATAAAGTTTAACTATTTTATTTATTCGTTTATCCCACAAACATTTTCACCTCACAAGCCAGTCAGATTTCAGAGCAAAATGTTGAGCTACAGAAGAAGAAACAAAGATTGTCTTGAAAGAGGTATTTTAGTTCATTGCAAAATGGGGCATACAGCGTAATCATTTTGAATTTTCAACTTTTCAAATTCCACACCAAATTTCATTTATCCCTCCATCGTTCCGATTTTACACAAACTTTAGGTTATACAATTTTCAATCAATTTTATTGCTTTTAATTAATTGTGCTCGAAGTTATAGACCCTCGAACTTTTTTTGTGTTAATGGGTATTATAGGTGAGCAAGAACTGAAGTCCCTGATTAACAATCTCCATCAAACATCACAGAGGTATGGAATGGAAATAAGTGCAGAAAAGACTGATGACCACCAATCCATTAGGAATCAGTGAAGCAGTGGAAATAAGTGAGCAAAGGTTAGGCACAGTAACCAGTTTCAAATATCTTGGTGCGATGATATCAGACGAAGGCTCAAAACCTGAAGTGCTCTCCAGGATCGCACAAACAACCGGTGCCATGGCAAAATTAAAGCCATTGTGGAATGACAAGAACATATCTCTGGGATCAAAATCAAACTAATGCGCACCCTCGCTATATCAATCTTCCTGTATGCTTGCGAATCGTGGACTCTGACTGCTGACCTGAAAGGAGGGAACACGCTCTGGAGTTGAGGTGTTTCCGTAAGATCCTAAACATCTCATATAAAGACCATGTGACCAACGAGGAGGTACGGAAAGCAAGCTGTCGGTCCCTATGACGACCTACTAACAACAGTCAGGCAACGTAAACTACGTTGGTACGGCCACATGTCTCGCTCCTCCGGGTTAGCAAAGACAATCCTGCAGGAAAGAGAGGAAGACAGAAAAAGAGATGGGAAGACAACATAAAAGAATGGACTGGCCTGAACTTTGCCACCTCACAGAGGGTAGACAGGAGAGATGCCATCAGTGGTGCCCCGACGACCAAGCCGGTTAAGGGAGCAGTAAGATAGTAAGTAATGGGTATTACTATCTTTATTGGAATAAGACGTTATGTATATGATCTTTGTTTTTCAAAGAGGATAAATCAGCCAATAAGTCGACAAAAAAAGAAAACCCTGTTTTACGGGCCCGACCGACCCAGATTTTGAACAAATTGGGGAAAATTTTTCCTGTACAAATGAATGCCGACCCAAGTTCGGAAATTTCAGGAACAATTTTTTTTGTATTTTACAAAATTGCAAATTATTTAAATATTTTGGTTATTTTTTTGGTATTTTCAACAAAAAGAAAAGAAAAAAAAAAGGCCGACCGACCGACCCTACTTGAAAGGTCCGTGCGCCCAGGGTTTCTTTTTTTCGTCGCCTAAGCTGATTTCGTGTTCCCGTATGTACAAGTGCGTCACTTTTATGAATATGACTTCGCTCATTTGTTTGTTTCCCGTTGAATATATTGACGACTTTACTTTAAATATATTGAAACTTTATCACCAATGACGAAAGTTCAAAATATGGAAAAACATCCACATTAAATATTGAACAGATAAAATACGTCTAATCATCATTATGACAGGCGATGTCAGATAGTGCCTGCCAATGAAGCATTTACTGTTATATTGCATACAAGCTGTATCAAAATAATTGGTACCCAACCATTTCCACTGATTTGATACGAGACTGACACATCAAAAGGCAATATCACAATATCCTACACATCAAAAGGCAATATCACAATATCCTACACTGAAAAAAATATTTTACTCAACATTGAGTAAAAAGGTCACAAAAGCTATTTATACATTCTGACCATTGTAGGGGAATTCTTATTCAATGGGTGCGTCTTTTAAAGAATTCACGTAATTTGATTGGTTTTCTGGTGTATAATATCTCACAATAGTTGATAGTGATATTAGTCAGGGCGCGCGCCGCCACGCAACGGCGGCACGCTTGTTGCTCCTCAATGATCTCGCGATAATGCGTTCGCGTAATACACGTGCGAGAACCAAGAACGCGATTCGGCGGCTTAGATGTTCGTGATGGGTTCGTTCATTTAAAACAACGGGGATGTCCTCATAAAAGTAACTTTATTTTTTTCTGAAAAAAGGCAGTTTTTCTCGCAAAAATTACATTAAAACTGAATAAGAATGAGAATAAATGATAGATTTTGTCTTTTGCCTATCAATATCGTGTCATAATGGATGGGCTGGCCAATATTTTTATCGTAGTGGACACCGGCTGCGCCGGCATCCACTACTCAAAATATTGGCCAGCCCATCCATTATGACACGATATTGTATAGGCAAAAGACAAAATCCTATCATTTATTCTCTAATTCAATCATGCAAAAAAGTACTAATCATTTTGGTACACCCTGTATTAAGCATATTATTACTGTTTGTGAGAGTTAGAACACGTGTTTTCTTTAACATAGTAATTATCAGTGGTGTATGAATATTCTACTTATTGTCTGATACTTTTCTTCTGCAATAGAAACGATAAGCAAAAGCGTTTTACTTAGATGCAGCAGTCATACAATAATGATGAGAGTAGTGATACTTGTCGCACTGGTACAGGGTGTATCAAAATGATTGGTACCGGGCTATGTAACATTTTCAAAAATATATCAAAAATATAAAATTGCTAATTAATATAGTTTTGTACTATAAATAGAAAGGGCATATGTTAACTTATTGATCTAATAATATGAATATGATTGGTTGCTGTATCTGGGAGCTATTGTCATTTAAACGAAGATCGACGTAATCATGGTTTTACTTACACAACACAAGATGAATAGGTTCACTACTTGAACTTTTTATTGCATACATGCTCTTCAATATCCCACCTCAGTCTCAAATTGCTTTACACATGCTTTTAGAAAGATAGTTCCTGAAGACCATGCCTTACGACTCTGGCAGTATGAGGTGAAGCCCTATCTTGAATGAACTTGAATGAACACCTGAGATGAATCCGTTTTGTAACTTGCCATATCAAATTGTGAAAAATTGCAAGTTATACATGTTTGCATGAGATACTCCTTGCGCTTGAAAACTGTCTTCAAAAGCTTCTCTGCACAATAGCGTCGTGTTAACCAGCGATTCTTTACTATAATTGCACGCTGAAGTGTTGAACACTGTGGAATACTGTTACCAGGTCTAACCTAACCTACACTGTCAACAGCCTATAGCCATTCTGCCACACCATCTACTTAATAGTAATCTCAATACTGCAATTTAAATTACCGCCCTAGAAGGTCTTGATTCACAAACTTATTTCACCCCACCTAAATTATTCAAGTCAATAATATTACTCTCAACCAATAAATATTGATTAGAACATTTATATATATCATGAATGACGAAATAGGCAAGGAACAATTAAACATTTCCATCATTTTCAACATATCATTCTCACAAGGTATTTGTAGTTAAATAGAGCTTTGAAAATGGTGTGCTACTGATCCAGAGTAACGATGAAAAGTGTAAAAAACCCTACTTTCCTTTAGAATCATGTAACTTCTGAACAGAATGTGCTATCTTTATGATCTAAAATTCTTGGAGAAGATAAAACTATTATAATTGCAAATATGTAAACAATTTACCCCAAACTGGTACAAAAAATAGTAAAACAAATCGGTAAAAACTTAAAAGTCGTCGGTACCAATCATTTTGATACACCCTGTAGCGTCGTTCTCCGGAGGTGTCCTCTGCCACTGGCATTGTCGTAAGTGCAATTTTTTTTACAACATGCCTCTTAAAATACGTTAATAAACGAGTAAAAAACATAAAACCCCCGCACGAAACAAAGAAATAAAAAGAAATACATATTTAATGCGTTAGAAGGATAATGTAACGATTATAGCAATTATATAGAGTATTTTACCATTGCTTGCTTGCTCCTGTCATGCGCGTATTTTTTTTTTTTTTTTTGGGCCCCCGGGGTAAAAGCAGGGGCGGCCAAAATGAAGGGGCGGCGGAAGAAGAAGGGGCGGCAAAAACAGGGGCGGCAAAAACGAAGGGGCGGCAAAAATAATTAGTAAATAAAAAGGGCGGAAAAATTTGATAAAGCATAACAAATTTTGAAAAAATGGTACTATACATCAAAATGTGCTGCTTTTCACTTTTGCAAACGACCGAGAAAAAAATTGGGACAACCTTTTCGGGCTGTTGAGGAAGGGGCGGCAAAATTGAATTTTCTTCAGCCCCCCGGGGTTGGGGCAGCCACGGTACGCCACTGCCTGTAATTCGCCTTTGCTGATTTATATAATTACAGCATTTTTATCTTGTCGCCACTTCAATGTCAAATACATACCAACTAAAAACGAGTCACACTTTTGCCCACAAAATTTGCAATTTAACACATTTTCCACAAAATCTGTAATTTAACACATTTTTACCACCAAATTGCCAAAAACTAACCCCGTGTTTACTCGGTGCATATTTGAAGTGAGGTGGGTCAAATATGACCATCTAATTTAAGATTGAACCTGTGTCTATTTATTGGACAGTATATATAGGACTATTGTTGCAATATCTATTTATTATACAGGACTATAGTCGCAATGATTTACAATCGTTTTGCTTATTTATTTAAGGACAATGATATTTTTCTTTTCCCTTTTTTGTATTAAATAGCCAAATTGGTATGTTACTACACAAACTGGGCTTATAAACGTCAAGCACCTGCTAGTTTCACCCCAGCTGACATCGACCCACACATGTGTACCCATCTGATCTACGCCTTTGCTCGAGTTGACAAAGATACATTCCATATTGAGCCGACTGATGTAGAAAATGATATCATTGGTATGCAATACTATAAGGTTAGTTCAATCTGTTTTGTTTTGCAAGATCTTGTTAGTCTACATATTGCAGTAAGAATTTTATTGTCAACAGTACGCGATGTATTTCAAAAGACAAAATATGGACGAGGCAAAAATACTGCTAAAACAATTAAAAGGCATTATCGGAAATACGCATAATAATTCGTGGAATCGTGAAAAATACGTAAAAAGTAATAGTTTTAATCCTCTTTAAAAAAAAAAATCTTATCCGGTCACACAACCCAACTAAAACAGAAAATGAACATTTCCGCAAGAAATTAAAACCAGATTTGATTAATTGCGCTTGAAGAAAAAGTGTATTTATGCAAGGGGAGATTTCTAGATTTTTTCTACTAGACTACACTACTACTACTACTACACTAAGAACCAATAAGATTACAGGGTTTCAGAATGTAAAATAATAGCGTAGAATATTGTTATGATCGAATCATTTATCAAAACGTAGGTATGAAATATGTGGAGAACATCATATAAATGCTGCTTAAATACACACACACGTCAAGTCAAGGAATTCGGTAAACTGTAAGTTGAACATTCATCCAGAACGCAATGTGAAATCGACAGAATATTGGAAAAATTTCCAACTTCTAGTTTGCCAAATTCTTCTTTATTCAGCGATGGTTCAATACTTTTGGTCAGTGTGTATTTACTCTCCGTGTTATATATTTACTTGGTTTAATCACTTTCAAACTGTTTTTCAAAAAAATGATTTTGTGAATTTTGATCAAAATGAGGTTGAAGAAGAGAATTTGTTTGATCCAAATCGTGACGTCGAAGAGCTTAATGCTCCAATAAGTAGGCATGAAATTGAAGTTGCTGTTTCTAAAATGAAGTGTAAAAAAGCAGTTGGTCCTGATGGACTACCAGCTGAGGTGTTTAAATTTTCTCTTGATTACATTTTGCCTTTGTTGGAAAGATATTTTAATTTAATTTTTGATACTGCTGTCATTCCAGATTCGTGGACAGTAAGTATTATTGTTCCAATTTTTAAGAAGGGTGATGTGAATAGTCCCTCAAATTACAGGCCTATTTCTCTTCTCGATGTCATAAGAAAAATTTTTATGTATATTATAAACAGTCGTTTGTATTCTTGGTGTGAAAATAATAATATTTTGCCTGAAAATCAAGCCGGTTTTAGGAAAGGCTATATGACTGTTGATAACATTTTTACACTCCATGGTATTATTCAAAAATTTTTGGTCAGAAAACGTGGTAAATGTTATTGTCTTTATGTTGATTTCTCGAGGGCCTTTGACAGCATACCTCGGGATAAGTTCCTTAAAAAAATTAAGGATATTGGTGTTAATGGTAAATTGTATAACATTCTTTGTAATATAAACAATATTTTAAAATCTTGTATTAAAAGTGGCTCACATCTTTCAGATCTCTTTGATTGCCCCTTTGGTCTTCGTCAGGGCTGCCAAATTAGCCCTCTTTCCTTCTCAATTTTTATTAGTGAGCTTTCAAGACTTCTTGATGTTAATGGTGGTCGTGGAATTCAACTTGATAATAACACTGAAGTCAAATCATTGTTCTATGCAGATGATATTGTTTTAGTTGCAGATAGTGTTGGTAGTTTAAAAAACACATCGATGTTCTTGAATTGTTTTGTAATACTTGGGGCATGTCAGTAAATGTAGATAAGACCAAGGTTATCATAAACCGAAAAGGAGGCAAATCAGGAAGGTATGAAAAGTGGTTTTTTCAAGGTAAAGAGCTCGAAATTGTTAGCGCCTATAAATATCTTGGTGTAATGGTTTCAACTGGTAATACTTTTACTGAAGCAACCAAAACGCTTGCTATGCAAGCAACAA
The DNA here is from genome assembly GCF_039555335.1 of Amphiura filiformis. Classification (NCBI taxonomy): domain Eukaryota; kingdom Metazoa; phylum Echinodermata; class Ophiuroidea; order Amphilepidida; family Amphiuridae; genus Amphiura; species Amphiura filiformis. The sequence goes on from NC_092645.1 coordinate 22,607,642, forward strand.
AAGCAATGTATGCTTTAGAAAGTGCAATGAAAAAGGTTGGTGGTTTGCCCTTCTCTGCATTTTTCAAAATTTTTGATTCAGTCATTGCACCTATTTTGCTTTATGGTTCTGAGATCTGGGGTGTAAAAAGATATGATGTGATTGAGAATGTACATATTAAGGCCTGTAAAAGTTTTTAGGGTATCATACAATACATCAAATAGTGCTTCTTTGGGTGAGTGCGGAAGACCCCTATGTATACTTTTCAGGTTGTGCGTTGTATAAAATATTGGTTGAAATTAATTTTTATGTCAAATGATAGATACCCAAAGAAATGTTATCTGATGCTTTTTAATTTAGATCAACGTGGTATGACAAATTGGACTACAAATATAAAACACTTATTGCAGACGTCTGGTTTCGGTGTAGTGTGGCAAACTCAAGATGTTGGTGATTTAAAATTATTTTTGAATATTTTTGCCACCAGAATTAGAGATATTTCCTTTCAAAATTGGTTTTCTGATATGAGTTCAAGGAATAAATTAAGAACCTACATTCAGTTCAAATCACTCCTTGCTCCTGAAAGGTACTTATTATTGATTAGAAATTTTGGTAAAAGAAGGGCCATGGCAAAATTAAGATGTTCCGATCACCCTCTCAGAATTGAAACTGGCAGGTGGAATAAAATAAACGCCGAGGAGAGGTTTTGCGAATTGTGCAATGATGGTAGTGTTGAAGATGAATATCACTTTGTTTTGGTATGTCCCTTTTTCGGATTTTAAGAGATAAGTACATTCCTGTTTTTTATAGAGTCAATCCATCATTATATAAGTTTATCTCTTTGATGAAAAATGAAGATATTAATGTTATTCAAACACTTTCAGAGTTTATTTATATTGCTCTCAAACTCAGGTATAATATGCATTCTGATACATAATGTTTCTCTATTAATCTAAATTGTTGATTTTTCTTTCATATGCATGTAAATAATGTCTGTCACCGTGTAATTATTGTTTGCTTTGTACTATGGGCTGGAGGCCTACGTACTTAATAAAATACAATGAATGAATGAAATATATTTACGCATCGTGTAATTACACGTGTTCAGCAATTCACAGGCTTGAAGATCAAGAACCCTTCTTTGAAGACATTACTGGCAGTTGGAGGAAGGGCACATGCTTCAGAAGGATTCACACAAATGGTAAAATACCAAATTGGATATTAAATCATTAAATGACTGAGTTGATATTCTTTGTTCCAAATTTGAATTCCCTACATGGTGAATCTGAAAGAATCGTTCTCTCAAAATACTTTTCGTGAGAACCAAAATGGCACGCGCAGGGAATCTCATTAGAAAAAGTTAGAGGACATCTCCCATTCACCCGTGTGTGGTGAATTGACTACGTAATAATCACACACACAAGGGTATACTCAACTGAACGTATCCACTCCTCTCGAAAGCCGTATCTTTCTAACCAAATGTATCTAGGCCGAAATATCACAAATACTATTCATACTACAGTTCATTCATAAAAATATCAGACTCACTCGATAGTATCGACCATAAGGCATAATATAGCCAAATTGGGACACCATCCAGCTATTTTCCCTATAGGTACCTTGCAATATTAATAAACATTGGTCATAATGCCCAATTCCCACACACGGAAAACAGCTAGCTCCTCTTTTGATGTTTATTGAAGCAATTTGCACGAACTCAGTTTTAGTTTTACAAATCAATAGTTGTGTACAATATCAAATTCATAACATTTTAACCTTTTGACCCCTAACTGTTTGGTTTCTTTCCTTGAGTTGTGGCATAATTGCAACATAATTGCCACCTGGGAACCAATGGAAAACAGTACCAGTGCATTGATTGGTCACCCCAGGTTGAATAAGAAATAAATTGGACAGAAGCCAGTGATTTATTGTTATTTTTGCATGAAGTCAGATTATTCATGAAGTCAGATTGGATTCAATGTGGCGCCATAATGTGCAGAATTACATAGTGCATCTATTAAAAAAACAAATTTACCCCAATATTGTTCAGTTTGGAAATTGTGATTATTTTTCCAAGGGTAAGGATACTTTATTGGCGCAGTATATATATAATATTTAATTCAAAAGGTAGCTGACAAAACTGTTTCGGGGAGTAACCTTGATTCTACATTCAAATCAAATCCAAGAGTGACATTCGTTTTGTTCTAGGTTAAAACAGCCGACAGCAGAAAGATCTTTATCGACTATTCCATTGAATACTTGAGGAAATATAATTTTGATGGTTTAGATTTACATTGGGAGTACCCATGTATACGCGGTGGTGCTCCAAGTGACAAGGCCGGATACGCGGACTTGGTTCAGGTAAGTAAAGCTTATGTATGCCATGCTAAAGTCGAAAAGTATGAGTCATTAGTCAAGATTTGAATCATATTTCATATTGTGCCTATGCAAAACGTGGAATAAGACAACGGAGTGTTCTTGTTTCCTTTTTCTTCCGCAATTCAATTATTCGGTCAAATTTGATCTGTGAATGATGCAGTGCAGGGCGATATATTCTAAAATTGTATTCATCTATTGCTATGGTAGTTAATCCTGTTACATCATCACTTCTACGATGAATAACGAATGGTCTTTTGAACACATGGATTCAAAAACGTACATTCCTAATATGCTCGATATGATAAGACTTACAATGAATGGAATGTATTGAGTATGGAATGAGACATGTTGACTTAGAGTGCATTTTTGTCGGCAGGACTTGTTGGGGGCCTATAACACGGAAGCACATGAAAGTGGACGAGAGAGACTACTCATTACTATGGCCGCGCCAGGTGATGAATATATCACTGATATAGGTTATGATATACGTGCACTCACAATGTAAGTAACCCTTCTATGATGATAGTTATGAAAATTCAGCAAATATTTTCAATTTCGCAGCGAATCGTTCAATCATTCACCGGGTTTCACCAAACTGTTTAATAAATTGATTGGCGTTTTGGTGACTTGAAACTCCCTTTGCTAATCTAATCAAAATCTCAAAGAATCTTCATCACTCGTAAATATACAAACAAGGCTTAACATTTAATGCAAAAGCGCCCTCATTGTTCTCATTTGGTCATAAATGTTGTCGATTCGACATGGACCACACCGTGATGTATTATTAGACATGCTCCCGCAAAATGAGGACAAAATCGGGACATTTCATTGTAGGATTTCTCGCCAGATATTGCGACTGTCTCATATTGGCTAGAAAAAATAATGAACTGCTGGTAGGTAATAAGTAATACTATACTATCAGTTTCTTAAATATATTCAAGCAGGGATTTTTCATTTCAAGTGATTACGAATGAATAGTTTATACCTTTGGCAAGAGAAGATTCACTATATAAATAATCTTTGTGACCTGATTGAGTGCTACCACGAAATGACCGTAAAGTCGAAAGTTGGTAGTTTCGAGACATCATGGCTGACTGAGTTGATATTCTTTGTTTGCCGCGCACCTGTACAAGCCAGTATAGTATGTCCTTCGAGATTGATCCATTGTGCCCCATTCACAAAGGATATAGACATAACACTGGCTGAACAGGTGCGAAAGAAATACCAACGCAGTAGCCAGGGCGTCTCGAAACTACAAACTTGCGACTTTATGCTCATTTTGTGGTATTGTTTATTGTTTTGGTGGTTCATATTGTATTACCATTACCTGCAATAAAAAAACTCAACTGATATTGAGAGCAACTGATATACAATGTATGTGCTAAATATATTTTGAGGGCAACTGATATATGTGTATTGAGGGCACTGATATATGTGCCAAGAAGACAATATAATGTTTTAAATAAAGTTAGCCAAATATTTACATACACATCTTTGCGGCTTTGGTCTACATAATTGACGCATCGTATGGTTTACAATGTTAATAGAGTAATCCCATTATCAAGTTTAATCATGTTTATCATAGGTATCTTGATTTTGTGAATCTGAAAGCCTTTGATCTCCAAGGTCCGTTGAAGGTCAATGAAACCCATTATCCGCCGTGGGAACATGATCTTGGTCATCACGCTAGTCTCTTCCCAGGAAATGGCGATGACACATTTGAGGTGACACAAACCGTGGTAAGTACACGTTATTCAAAACGGATCTCTGATACGTTTGTAGCAGAAACCTTTGACATATGTTCTGAAAAAAAAAATGCATTTCTTTATTTTCTTTACTTTGTATCTTTCAGGCTAAATAAGACCGGTAATATACTCATGTAAATTTCCTCATGTAATAAAGTGTTATCATGATTATGGCACATCGTCATCATTCCTATATCTTCGTGTCAAAAATTGCCGTGATAGTACAGCGAATCCTCTCGTTTTTCAACAGCTACGCATCGCGATTTTGTTCGAGATAGGCCGAGCAACTCAGGCTAAGCATACCATGACTATCATATCAGATACCACAGAGTTTCTATATTCTACACATTATTACGATTTGTGCATGTAGTGCAGTCTAGTACCCCATGATGTTTCTATTACAAGAAAAATCGATTTGTTTTCAGGTAAAACCAGGGTTTTGTTTCCAGTACACTCACTCGAAAAGCAATACACTAATTAGCGGGGCCTTGCAGCTTGCTGTGGATATCTTTTACTGCATTTTATAAGTAAAGATTTTGAAATCCAAAGTAAAAATTGTGATATATTTAATTTTGAGAATTACAATTATATAAAAGGACACATTTAGCCCATCCAGCTGCTTTATCTGTGTCAACAATACAATACAATACAATAAACGGAATTTATATAGCGCCTTAGCATAAGTATGAACAAAGCGCTTTACAATGATCTTAAAAGTACAACTTACACTACATCTTAGGCTACACTTAATGTACAACTTAATAAAAAATAAAAAACTTAGTTTGGAAACAAATAGGTTTTCAGATTGGATTTAAAAGTGGCCAGACTATGTGAAGTACAAAGTTTTAAAGGTAATTTGTTCCAGAGAGCTGGCACAGAATTGCAGAAGGCATTATTCCCATATGTTATGTGAGTTCTTTTACATTCAAGCAGACTGCCATCAGCATGTGATCGTAGGAACATACCATCAGAAAATGTCGGGGAAAATGTGTGAGATTTTAGGAGATTTTGTATGTACAGTGGTGTTGTTTCATGTCTACTTTTATAAGCGAATGTGAGTAGTTTGTAGGTAATACGCTCATTTACTGGAAGCCAGTAATAATAGAATATTGATCACCAACTGAGTATGGAGCGGGATATGAAAAAAATATTTATAATACAGGGCGTTGACACTGTGTATGGTATACAATTGCCATAAGTAGAATTTGTACAATCACATTCCTTGTCAGTAATGTCAAATGGCAAATCATTTTAATATCTTGTTTGCTAGAGTCATTCTGTCGAAGAAAATTGGATCAAAAGGGGCTGTCCACCAAAGAAGCTAATCGTTGGACTAGCTTTGTATGGACGTGTGTAACGACGCATAACGTAACAAAATCGCATAACATAACAAATTGTTACGTTATGCGTTCAAAACCGTTTGGCACTAAGGAAAAGGGACAACTTTTTGGCTGCTCGTCGCATAACGTAACAAAAAAATTAAAATGATCAGAATTGACAAATACTTCAAAGATTTTATGTTGGAAGTCCTCCCTCCCTCTGTTCAAGTCAAAACTTGGCCCATGCTATCTCGTCCACACCAAATTTGTCCCCCGAAATAAAAAAAAATTCAAAAATAACAAATACTTAAAAGATTTTATGTTGGACGTCGTCCCTCCCTCTGTTCAAGTCAAAACTCGGTCCATGTAATCTCGTCCACACCATATTTGTCCCCCGAAATAAAATTTTCAAAGATAAAAAATACTTCAAAAATTCAATATGTTGGAAGTCGTTTTCCTTCTGTTCATGTCAAAACTCGGCCCATGCTATCTCGTCCACACCAAATTTGCCCCCTCCTTAAGATGTTCAAAAATGACAAATACTTGAAAGATTTTATGTTGGAAGTCGTCCCTCCCTCTGTTCAAGTAAAAACTCCGCCCATACTATATCGTCCACACCAAATTTGTCCCCTGAAATAAAAATTTCAAATATAACAAATATTTCAAAAATTCAATATGTTGAAAGTCGTCCCTCCCTCTGATCAAGTCAAACTCGGCCCATGCTATCTCGTCCACACCAAATTTGTCCCCGAAATAAAAATTTCAAAAATAACAAATACTTCAAAAATTCAATATGTTGGAAGTCGTTTTCCTTCTGTTCATGTCAAAACTCGGCCCATGCTATCTCGTCCACACCAAATTTGTCCCCGAAATAAAAATTTCAAATATAACAAATACTTCAAAAATTCAATATGTTGGAAGTCGTCCCTCCCTCTGTTCAAGTCAAAACTCGGCCCATGCTATCTCGTCCACACCAAATTTGTCCCCGAAATAAAAATTCAAAAAAAAACCAAATACTTCAAAAATTCAATATGTTGGAAGTCGTTTTCCTTCTGTTCATGTCAAAACTCGGCCCATGCTATCTCGTCCACACCAAATTTGTCCCCGAAATAAAAAAATTCAAAAATAACAAATACTTAAAAGATTTTATGTAAGAGTCGTTCCTCCTTCTGTTCAAGTCAAAACTCGGCCAATGCTATCTCGTCCACACCATATTTGTCTCCTATATGCAAATTTAAAAAATAACGAATACTTCAAAGATCTTATGTTTGAAGTAGACCCACTATAAATTTCTTTTATCCGGATTTTTTTTGCACGAATCGACTTGAATTGCCTTCCGGTTTATATTTATCGAAGAAATAAAAAGATTCGAGTGGGTCTAACTTTTTGTTACGTTATGCGTTCTGGACGTTACACTGTCGGAAAACCTCTTTTATCCGGATTTTTTCGCATATATGGTCGAATCCAACCAAAAGTGTCCACGGGCCAAAAATAAAAGTCCGAAATAAAAATGTCTCCACAATTTTTTCCTTTTGCCCATTGATTGATGACATATTGGCCTTATAGGAACCAAAAGTGCCATTACTAATCTTGAAAAATAAATCCAGGACGTGTGATAGTAAATGTGATATCAAAACCCAATGTTACCTACGAATACCACTAGGATGCTTTCACTATCGCAATACTAATCAACCTAAAACAAATGGAATATTCCCATTAACGCTTTTTTTTCGTGTAATGTAGACCACAGGGTGTCAGGAAAATGCTAACTCAACCAGAAAATATTTGTTTTTATTTTTATAACGCGATCAATATGATCTTAGTCAATTTATGCTAGTTTATTTTTGAAAATGAAGTTTAGGTCAGTTTCTGTATTTTATTTATCAAATGAGTATGAATCAATTTACACATTGTATAAGAACGAGTATGATATATGTTTTCAAGAATATTAGGAATTATACGCATACACCTAACGCTTTATACAATGAAAAGGTGAAGAAACCCGGGTATTCGTAGGTAACATGAGCGATTTAACAATATCTATATTGAGTTTATAGGTTTAAATTTTGCTATTATGGTAATGAATTAATAAAATGGTAGTTTTAGATCCCTTTCAGATGGTACGTCCAAATGAATAAATGCTATTACCTTAGATCAAAAATTTTTGATGCTTTTAGCAAGATTTTGACCACTTCATTTTGATATACAAGTAGTTAATCAGCAATTTTACATAATAAATAATTGTTGAATGAATCCGTATATGGGTAATAATAGTGTCCTGGGGTACCGCTTAAAGTTTTGACAATTAATTTCCATTGGTAGGGACACTTCATTACACATGTCATGTATTATGCTGTATTCGTAAGTAACATTTCAGTATTTGTAGGTAAGAATTAGACTTTTGGTGGATATCGCAATCAAAACTTCATTTTATAAAGCACTTTGAATGTATTATTTTCTTTATGTGCGTTTATTGATACTTTAGACCCTATCATGTATTAATAATGTCGGTTCACAACGGTTGAAAGAGGATTGAAGTAAGAAACAAAGGCACTAAAGTGACTTTAATTTGCTTAATTGCACACCAATCGCTTAAAACCGTTATTGCAGACTTGTGAAGTCCATCTTGGAGTCAGTTACGTCTTGTGGCCTTTCGTTTGAGGGCAACTACAATTAGCTTTATACCAGGGTCCATCAATGTGTTGTCTAGATCATGAGACAATGAGAACAGTCGTTTTTTTCCATGGTATTCGTAGGTAACCTTAGCGAAAACGTCAAAAGTTACCTTCGAATAAATCAATTTGTACACAAATTACTAAGAAACCAGAAGGTCGGTAAACATTTAAAATGAAGCACACATGACAGTTGACAAATCCAAGTATTTATCCCTTCTAATCTTCTTTGAATCTGATTTTTCTTTCAAATGAGCAGACCGTCGTCTATTTCAGTACATATTTTTCACCAATTAAGCCGTATTCAGTTTTGCATGGTGGGCATGTATGTGAATTCGCAACTTTCATTGACATATGATTTGATAGCAAACATACAGGCCTTCGTTATGTACCAATATGGGCATTGGCATGAATGGCAGTGTTTCACAATACTGTCATGATGTCAAAGTGTATTCGTAGGTAACATTCGGTTACCGAAATTTACCTACGAATACTTGCTTTTATTGTTGACATATCAGAAATATTTAAACGCAGGTTATTGAAACTTGGTAGAAATAAAGAGTGTATTACCCTGCACCTATTGCTTAACTATTGTTTACTATTCTCTCACTTTGTGGAAATGGCACAGCTTTTAACATGTATTCGGAGGTAATGCATATTTTTACCAAACCTACCTTTGTGCCATTTAGAATTTCTGGCAGCTAAACACAATAATAAAGATGTCCGAATGCAATGCATTTCAGTATTGGACATATCAAAGCTTGTATCAATTGCGCATTTATTAGTAATTTCCATTTTTAAAAAGATATATCTAGTGATATAAAAAATTGTATTCGTAAGTAATGTAAAAAAATACCAAAAAAAAAATTATCACAAAAAATTCATAATTATGTACAAATATGTGAAAAATTGAACAGGCAATCTTTGAATACACACCTTTCAGGAAATCAATTTAGATTCAATCCAATGACTTCTTTTCATAGCTGATTTAGATGGTTTTTAAAATACCTTAAGAAATATTTTGAAAAAATGGGTAAAAATAGCATGTTTTGGGGTCTCTGTGTCTAAGTTTTTCACAGAAGGGGGTCTTATTATATATGGCGCGAAGCGTATGATCAAGGCGAATAAACACAATACAAAAACGAATGCCAATTGATTAATACTTTTAAGTTATGGCCCTGAACATGCCGTGTACACTTTTCGTTGGATTCGACCATATGGACATGACTTGACCTCCGGTTGATATTTATCGAAGAAAGAAAAAAGATTCGAGTGGGTCTAACTTTTTGTTACGTTATGCGTTTTGGAGGTTACACTGTCGGAAAACCTCTTTTATCCGGATTTTTTCGCATATATTGACATGACTTGACCTCCGGTTGATATTTATCGAAGAAAGAAAAAGATTCGAGTGGGTCTAACTTTTTGTTACGTTATGCGTTTTGGAGGTTACACTGTCGGAAAAGCTCTTTTATCCGGATTTTTTCGCATATATGCACATGACTTGACCTCCTGTTAATATTTATTGAAGAAAGAAAAAGATTCGAATGGGTCTAACTTTTTGTTACGTTATGCGTTTTGATGGTTTACATGTCGAAAATGTTCCTTTATCCGGATTTTTTTCATGAATCGACTTGATTTGACCTCCAATGATTATCAATGGAATAAGAAAAGCAATTTCCAGGCGTTTTGGAACACTTTGTAGCAAAAATAAAATTTTGTTACGTTATGCGTCAGTCATGCTAAAAGTCCCTTTTTGTATGTGTTTTTAGTACTCCGACGCATAACGTAACAAACTTGTTTTTTCGAGTTTTGAGCTCTATAAATTTCTTTTATCCGGATTTTTTGCATGAATCGACTTGACTTGACCTCCCGTTCCTAATTATCGAAGAAAAAAAAGTTTGGAGTGGGTCTAATTTTTTGTTACGTTATGCGTTCTGGAGGTTACACTGTCGGAAAACCTCCTTTATCCGGATTTTTTCGCATATATGGACATCACTTGACCTCCAGTTAATATTTATCGAAGAAAGAAAAAGATTCGAGTGGGTCTAACTTTTTGTTACGTTATGCGTTTTCGAGGTTACACTGTCGGAAAACCTCTTTTATCCGGATATTTTCGCATATATGGACATGACTTGACCTCCGGTTGATATTTATCGAAGAAAGAAAAAGATTTGAGTGGGTCTAACTTTTTGTTACGTTATGCGTTTTGGAGGTTACCCTGTCGGAAAACCTCTTTTATCCGGATTTTTTCGCATATATGCACATGACTTGACCTCCGGTTGATATTTATCGAAGAAAGAAAAAGATTCGAGTGGGTCTAACTTTTTGTTACGTTATGCGTTTTGGAGGTTACACTGTCGGAAAATCTCTTTTATCCGGATTTTTTCGCATATATGGACATGACTTGACCTCCGGTTGATATTTATCGAAGAAAGAAAAAGATTCGAGTGGGTCTAACTTTTTGTTACGTTATGCGTTTTGAAGGTTACACTGTCGGAAAACCTCTTTTATCCGGATTTTTTCGCATATATGGACATGACTTGACCTCCGGTTGATATTTATCGAAGAAAGAAAAAGATTCGAGTGGGTCTAACTTTTTTGTTACGTTATGCGTTTTGGAGGTTACACTGTCGGAAAACCTCTTTTATCCGGATATTTTCGCATATATGGACATGACTTGACCTCCGGTTGATATTTATCGAAGAAAGAAAAAGATTCGAGTGGGTCTAACTTTTTGTTACGTTATGCGTTTTGGAGGTTACACTGTCGGAAAACCTCTTTTATCCGGATTTTTTCGCATATATGGACATGACTTGACCTCCGGTTGATATTTATCGAAGAAAGAAAAAGATTCGAGTGGGTCTAACTTTTTGTTACGTTATGCGTTTTGGAGGTTACACTGTCGGAAAACCTCTTTTATCCGGATATTTTCGCATATATGGACATGACTTGACCTCCGGTTGATATTTATCGAAGAAAGAAAAAGATTCGAGTGGGTCTAACATTTTGTTACGTTATGCGTTTTGGAGGTTACCCTGTCGGAAAACCTCTTTTATCCGGATTTTTTCGCATATATGGACATGACTTGACCTCCGGTTGATATTTATCGAAGAAAGAAAAAGATTCGAGTGGGTCTAACTTTTTGTTACGTTATGCGTTTTGGAGGTTACACTGTCGGAAAACCTCTTTTATCTGGATTTTTTCGCATATATGGACATCACTTGACCTCCAGTTAATATTTATCGAAGAAAGAAAGAAAAAGATTGGAGTGGGTCTAACTTTTTGTTACGTTATGCGTTTTGGAGGTTACACTGTCGGAAAACCTCTTTTATCCGGATTTTTTCGCATATATGGACATGACTTGACCTCCGGTTGATATTTATCGAAGAAAGAAAAAGATTCGAGTGGGTCTAACCTTTTGTTACGTTATGCGTTTTGGAGGTTACACTGTCGGAAAACCTGTTTTATCCGGATTTTTTCGCATATATGGACATGACTTGACCTCCGGTTGATATTTATCGAAGAAAGAAAAAGATTCGAGTGGGTCTAACTTTTTGTTACGTTATGCGTTTTGGAGGTTACACTGTCGGAAAAGTTCTTTTATCCGGATTTTTTCGCATATATGGACATCACTTGACCTCCAGTTAATATTTATCGAAGAAAGAAAAAGATTCGAGTGGGTCTAACTTTTTGTTACGTTATGCGTTTTGGAGGTTACACTGTCGGAAAAGCTCTTTTATCCGGATTTTTCGCATATATGGACATCACTTGACCTCCAGTTAATATTTATCGAAGAAAGAAAAAGATTCGAGTGGGTCTAACTTTTTGTTACGTTATGCGTTTTGGAGGTTACACTATCGGAAAAGCTCTTTTATCCGGATTTTTTCGCATATATGGACATGACTTGACCTCCGGTTGATATTTATCGAGGAAAGAAAAAGATTCGAGTGGGTCTAACTTTTTGTTACGTTATGCGTTTTGGAGGTTACACTGTCGGAAAACCTCTTTTATCCGGATATTTTCGCATATATGGACATGACTTGACCTCCGGTTGATATTTATCGAAGAAAGAAAAAGATTCGAGTGGGTCTAACTTTTTGTTACGTTATGCGTTTTGGAGGTTACACTGTCGGAAAATCTCTTTTATCCGGATTTTTTCGCATATATGGACATGACTTGACCTCCGGTTGATATTTATCGAAGAAAGAAAAAGATTCGAGTGGGTCTAACTTTTTGTTACGTTATGCGTTTTGGAGGTTACACTGTCGGAAAAGCTCTTTTATCCGGATTTTTCGCATATATGGACATCACTTGACCTCCAGTTAATATTTATCGAAGAAAGAAAAAGATTCGAGTGGGTCTAACTTTTTGTTACGTTATGCGTTTTGGAGGTTACACTATCGGAAAAGCTCTTTTATCCGGATTTTTTCGCATATATGGACATGACTTGACCTCCGGTTGATATTTATCGAGGAAAGAAAAAGATTCGAGTTGGTCTAACTTTTTGTTACGTTATGCGTTTTGGAGGTTACACTGTCGGAAAAGCTCTTTTATCCGGATTTTTTCGCATATATGCACATGACTTGACCTCCGGTTAATATTTATTGAAGAAAGAAAAAGATTCGAATGGGTCTAACTTTTTGTTACGTTATGCGTTTTGATGGTTTACATATCGAAAATGTTCCTTTATCCGGATTTTTTTTCATGAATCGACTTGATTTGACCTCCAATGATTATCAATGGAATAAGAAAAGCAATTTCAGGCGTTTTGGAACACTTTGGAGCAAAAATAAAATTTTGTTACGTTATGCGTCAGTCATGCTAAAAGTTGTCCCTTTTTGTATGTGTTTTTAGTACTCCGACGCATAACGTAACAAACTTGTTTTTTCGAGTTTTGAGCTCTATAAATTTCTTTTATCCGGATTTTTTTGCATGAATCGACTTGACTTGACCTCCCGTTCCTAATTATCGAAGAAAAAAAAAGTTTGGAGTGGGTCTAACTTTTTGTTACGTTATGCGTTCTGGAGGTTACACTGTCGGAAAACCTCTTTTATCCGGATTTTTTCGCATATATGGACATGACTTGACCTCCGGTTGATATTTATCGAAGAAAGAAAAAGATTCGAGTGGGTCTAACTTTTTGTTACGTTATGCGTTGTGGAGGTTACACTGTCGGAAAAGCTCTTTTATCCGGATTTTTTCGCATATATGGACATGACTTGACCTCCGGTTGATATTTATCGAAGAAAGAAAAAGATTCGAGTGGGTCTAACTTTTTGTTACGTGATGCGTTTTGGAGGTTACACTGTCGGAAAACCTCTTTTATCCGGATTTTTTCGCATATATGGACATGACTTGACCTCCGGTTGATATTTATCGAAGAAAGAAAAAGATTCGAGTGGGTCTAACTTTTTGTTACGTTATGCGTTTTGGAGGTTACACTGTCGGAAAACCTCTTTTATCCGGATTTTTCGCATATATGGACATGACTTGACCTCCGGTTGATATTTATCGAAGAAAGAAAAAGATTCGAGTGGGTCTAACTTTTTGTTACGTTATGCGTTTTGGAGGTTACACTGTCGGAAAACCTCTTTTATCCGGATATTTTCGCATATATGGACATGACTTGACCTCCGGTTGATATTTATCGAAGAAAGAAAAAGATTCGAGTGGGTCTAACTTTTTGTTACGTTATGCGTTTTGGAGGTTACGCTGTCGGAAAACCTCTTTTATCCGGATTTTTTTGCACGCATATATGGACATGACTTGACCTCCGATTGATATTTATCGAAGAAAGACAAAGATTCGAGTGGGTCTAACTTTTTGTTACGTTATGCGTTTTGGAGGTTACACTGTCGGAAAACCTCTTTTATCCGGATTTTTTCGCATATATGGACATGACTTGACCTCAGGTTGATATTTATCGAAGAAAGAAAAAGATTCGAGTGGGTCTAACTTTTTGTTACGGTATGCGTTTTGGAGGTTACACTGTCGGAAAACCTCTTTTATCCGGATTTTTTCGCATATATGGACATGACTTGACCTCCGGTTAATATTTATTGAAGAAAGAAAAAGATTCGAATGGGTCTAACTTTTTGTTACGTTATGCGTTTTGATGGTTTACATGTCGAAAATGTTCTTTTATCCGGATTTTTTTTTTCATGAATCGACTTGATTTGACCTCCAATGATTATCAATGGAATAAGAAAAGCAATTTCCAGGCGTTTTGGAACACTTTGGAGCAAAAATAAAATTTTGTTACGTTATGCGTCAGTCATGCTAAAAGTTGTCCCTTTTGTATTTGTTTTAGTACTCCGACGCATAACGTAACAAACTTGTTTTTTCGAGTTTTGAGCTCTATAAATTTCTTTTATCCGGATTTTTTTGCATGAATCGACTTGACTTGACCTCCCGTTCCTAATTATCGAAGAAAACAAAAGTTTGGAGTGGGTCTAATTTTTTGTTACGTTATGCGTTCTGGAGGTTACACTGTCGGAAAACCTCTTTTATCCGGATTTTTTCGCATATATGGACATGACTTGACCTCCGGTTGATATTTATCGAAGAAAGAAAAAGATTCGAGTGGGTCTAACTTTTTGTTACGTTATGCGTTTTGGAGGTTATACTGTCGGAAAACCTCTTTTATCCGTATTTTTTCGCATATATGGACATAACTTGACCTCCGGTTGATATTTATTGAAGAAAGAAAAAGATTCGATTGGGTCTAACTTTTTGTTACGTTATGCGTTTTGGAGGTTATACTGTCGGAAAACCTCTTTTATCCGGATTTTTTCGCATATATGGACATCACTTGACCTCCAGTTAATATTTATCGAAGAAAGAAAAAGATTCGAGTGAGTCTAACTTTTTGTTACGTTATGCGTTTTGGAGGTTACACTGTCGGAAAAGCTCTTTTATTCGGATTTTTTCGCATATATGGACATGACTTGACCTCCAGTTAATATTTATCGAAGAAAGAAAAAGATTGGAGTGGGTCTAACTTTTTGTTACGTTATGCGTTTTGGAGGTTACACGGTCGGAAAAGCTCTTTTATCCGGATTTTTTTCGCATATATGGACATCACTTGACCTCCAGTTAATATTTATCGAAGAAAGAAAAAAGATTCGAGTGGGTCTAACTTTTTGTTACGTTATGCGTTTTGGTGGTTACACTATCGGAAAAGCTCTTTTATCCGGATTTTTTTCCGCATATATGGACATGACTTGACCGCCAGTTAATATTTATCGAAGAAAGACAAAGATTCGAGTGGGTCTAACTTTTTGTTACGTTATGCGTTTTGGAGGTTACACTATCGGAAAAGCTCTTTTATCCGGATTTTTCGCATATATGGACATGATTTGACCTCCAGTTAATATTTATCGAAGAAAGAAAAAGATTCGAGTGGGTCTAACTTTTGTTACGTTATGCGTTTTGGAGGTTACACTGTCGGAAAAGCTCTTTTATCCGGATTTTTTCGCATATATGGACATCACTTGACCTCCAGTTAATATTTATCGAAGAAAGAAAAAGATTCGAGTGGGTCTAACTTTTTGTTACGTTATGCGTTTTGGAGGTTACACTGTCGGAAAAGCTCTTTTATCCGGATTTTTCGCATATATGGACATGACTTGACCTCCGGTTAATATTTATTGAAGAAAGAAAAAGATTCGAGTGGGTCTAACTTTTTGTTACGTTATTCGTTTTGGCAGTTACACTATTGGATAATTTCTTTTATCCGGATTTTTTCCGCATATATGGACATGACTTGACCGCCAGTTAATATTTATCGAAGAAAGACAAAGATTCGAGTGGGTCTAACTTTTTGTTACGTTATGCGTTTTGGAGGTTACACTATCGGAAAAGCTCTTTTATCCGGATTTTTTCCGCATATATGGACATGACTTGACCGCCAGTTAATATTTATCGAAGAAAGACAAAGATTCGAGTGGGTCTAACTTTTTGTTACGTTATGCGTTTTGGAGGTTACACTATCGGAAAAGCTCTTTTATCCGGATTTTTTCGCATATATGGACATGATTTGACCTCCAGTTAATATTTATCGAAGAAAGAAAAAGATTCGAGTGGGTCTAACTTTTTGTTACGTTATGCGTTTTGGAGGTTACACTGTCGGAAAAGCTCTTTTATCCGGATTTTTTCGCATATATGGACATCACTTGACCTCCAGTTAATATTTATCGAAGAAAGAAAAAGATTCGAGTGGGTCTAACTTTTTGTTACGTTATGCGTTTTGGAGGTTACACTGTCGGAAAAGCTCTTTTATCCGGATTTTTTCGCATATATGGACATGACTTGACCTCCAGTTAATATTTATCGAAGAAAGAAAAAGATTCGAGTGGGTCTAAATTTTTGTTACGTTATGCGTTTTGACGATTTTAAAAGTTTGCTGTATCCGGATTTTTTTGCATGAATCGACTTGATTTGACCTCCGATGATTATCAATGGAAGAAAAAAGCAAATTCCTGGTGTTTTGGACCACTTTGGAAGAAGAAAACATTGTGTTACTTTATGCGTCAGCCATGCTAAAATTTGGCCCTTTTTGTATGTGTTTTTAGTACTCCGACGCATAACGTAACAAACTTGTTTTTTCGAGTTTTGAGCTCTATAAATTTCTTTCATCCGGATTTTTTGCACGAATCGACTTGAATTGACCTCCAGTTAATATTTATCGAAGAAAGAAAAAGATTCGAGTGGGACTAACTTTTTGTTACGTTATGCGTTTTGGAGGTTACACTGTCGGAAAAGCCCTTTTATCCGGATTTTTTCGCATATATGGACATGACTTGATCTCCGGTTAATATTTATCGAAGAAAGAAAAAAAATTCGAGTTGGTTTAATTTTTTGTTACTTTGTGCGTTTTGGAGGTTACACGGTCAGAAAAGCTATTTTATCCGGATTTCTTCGCATGGACATGATTTGACCTCTGGGTAATTTTTACCAAAAAAAGAAAAAAAAAATAAGGGGTCAAATTTTTGTTACGTTATGGGTTTTGGTTCCGACACTGTTGGAAAAGTTCTATAATCAGGTTACATGTAGATTTTTGAAAATAATCTAAGTTCTAGTGTTGACAAAATAAATATCCTTTTCATGACATAGTCTATGTACCCTCTACTAGTATCCCTGTGAATGTCAAGAACCTACGTACTTAGCCCTTATTCCAGGTATTCCTGACCAAGCTCTTTATGTGACATAATGCAACACGAGGTTCATTATTATACCACCGTCACAGCCCCAGACAAACGAGCCACCATACATTCGACGGGGCATTTGAGTAGGCCCGCCCTATGGCAGTTGCAGTATTTTATTCTGATAAACAAATAATAAAACTCGCTTTATTTCAAGAGTTCAGTGTCAGAAATGTAAAAACAAACAGCAGCGATCAACAAAATCCAAGCAAGGCCTAAATGCCAAAGATTGTTTAATCAATTCACTATCTTGATGACAGGAGATACAGCGTGCTGAACATGCTGATCTGCTTTCACCAAAAACGTGTCCATCTCTAATCATCATCTTCCTTTATTTTGTTACCACCAAGAGTCAAGAAGCGCTAAAACTGATTTATTTTCAGTGTGCAATATTTATTTTTTCAGTGTGTTTCTTTTGTGCAATAAGATCAACAATGAAAATATTTAAGAGAAACATAAAAAGTTATAAAGAAAACATTTGAGAACAAAGTCGTGTTTGTGTTCAACTTTCGTTGTGCGATATTTTGATGGTTGAAACTTAGCAAACAGTTACACGAAGAATGAATAAATAATGTCTGGAAAAATGACATTGTTTTGTTATACCATCACAAACTGCGGTTCATTTTCTACATGTAACCTTTTTATGGGACACCTTGTATTTATCGAAGCAAGAAAATCACGTCATGCGTTTTCGAGGTTACACTGTCGGAAAAGTTCTTTTATCTGGACTTTTTCGCATGGATTTACTTGATTTGATCTCCGATTAGTATTTATTTATTGAAGAAAAAAAAGAAGTACCGACTATTTCTTTAAAAAAGTTCACAGATTTTTGTTATGTTATGCGTTTGGAGATTTGCATGTCAAAAAATCGGTTTTATTATGATTTTTTTGTTTCATGGTTCTACTTCATTTGATATCCCATTAATATTAATCATAGACAAAAAATATTAAAGTGTTATTTTTGTTAGGTTATTCCTTTTGTAGGCTTTAATGTCAAAAAAATTGGTTTTCTTCTGATATTTTTAACGGCGAAGCCAGCTGAAGCAATAGCCGTGTCAATTAGTTCAAATCAAATCAAATCAAATCAAATCAAATCGCTTGTTAAAACACCGAACAAACTTTGAGATGCGTGTTGTGTGAGATGTGTGCAGTCACACACAGAAAGTCCTTGTCCTGGACTGTGCCACAGTCTTGGTTCGGTTCCGTCTTTGGATAATGGAATGATACATAATTACATACAACCTATGAACAAATGCCAAAATTCTGTAATCCCTCCCCCCCCCCCAGTTTCAAATTCCGCTTCTAAAATAGGCCTAGGCCTACTCTGTGCCAAAAATCTATTATCTTTCTCCACAAATCAATGCCACTGATTACACACACTGTCGGATCATGCAGCGATCTTTTGTGCGTAATTATAGAGAGCCAGGGGATTTACTCTATCATTATAAAAATTTATTTGAAGAAATCAAAGAGCCCTAGAAATAAAAAAATTTAGTGTAATGATTGACAAAAAATGTAATCGAAAATCCAGTAACCGCACACACTGAGCTGATTAATGATGTTACATAGTCTACATTGCCAGTCGTTATTCACGGACCCGAGGGAAGGAGGGTTTAAAAGAAGCCGGTGGACTGTGATGAAAAATTGCACAGAAGAACGAATAAAAACAGAGAGATATACGAGTATATAGGCCTTAACAAAGAACGAACTTGATGGTTAACGTATAAAGAAGGGGGAAGAGAAAACGGAGAGAGACACAGGGTGGCCGTAAACAATGACCCCATCCCCTTTAGGGACCGTTCACAGACACTTGTTAGGGGGCCTGATGCAAAAAGGAGGGCCCTGAAAAAATTGAACCTCCTAAGAGGGGCCCTGAAAAAAAATGACCACAAATTTTCATGGAAAAATTAAGTTTATATGCTTTTCTATGGGGTTGACCCATAATTTTCATGTCAAAAAGGGGGGGGCTGAATTTTTTGAGGTCTGTAAAGGGGGCCCGAAAAATTTTCGCGATGAAATTTTTTGCACCAGGCCCCCCTTACAAGTGTTTGTGAACGGTCCCTTAGAAGAAAATGACAGCCCCGTGAGCCCGCCCCTTCCAATATTTATCAGCGCTTGATTCAATTTCGGACTGTATTTTGTGAAAAATTGGGTATAGTTATTTAGGCCTACATTGTTGACAAAATATGAAAAGCACATGAGGCCAATTTCATGTTTATCGTACATTCCTTTTTGAAAAAGGACATTGACAAAATCGCCCATTATATGCTTCTCAGTATAATCGTAAGTTAATGCTAAATGGCCTAAAATGGGGTTAATTTTAGGTCTAAAAGGAAACCAAAAGGAAAATGCAAACTGTATTTTTTTCACATTTCTTTCGACTGAGCAGGAGAAGGGAACATGCCACTCTGCCCCAGAGCGATACTCCATGGGTAATCGGACACGCACATAATTTTTTCAATCTTGCTAAATTATTAATTCTTTGTCTATTTCGTGCAATTGACCTTTTCGGTAAATCCATAAGCCTTTGCGATTACACCTGAGATGTCGTCATTTGACGTCACGTCAGTACGCGTCAGGCCGATGCGAACATCGTTTAGAGAACTAAAGAAAACGGATGATGCACATGTCATGGGCCACATCACCTTATTAAACGCGCCTGGCCAACATCATTCTAGGCCTAGGACCAACTTACTGTAGTGTTTAACCCCTTCTCTCAAACGATGTGAGAGACACACACATCTCATACTCTCACCCCCCTCTACTCTCTCTCTCTCTCTCTCTCTCTCTCTCTCTCTCTCTCTCTCTCTCTCTCTCTCTCTCTCCTCCACTCTCTTCCCTTCTCTTTCTCCTTTCTCTCTTCCTTTCTCTCTTTCCTTCCTTTTTTAGTGATCGCCATGGGGGTGTCGCACCCCCATGGCGAAGCCCCTGACTAGTTATATTTCGGCTAAGCGGGTGTCATTGTTGCTCATTTATGTTATGAGCGTTTTGGGGTATGAGCGTTGGATAGTATTTTTTGTGGGACATGAGAGTACATCAGCCATATCGAATTGCATTGTGAATACGAATAATGTCCTTCTGATATTAAATAATTTAGATTTTTTTTAATATCAAATAATTTAGATTTTTTTAAATTCGCGATAGACATACAGATACAGATATATTGTGACAAAATTTACGATTTCCCTCTTCCTTTTGGTCTATTTTAGACCGAAAATTAACCCTATTTTGGCCCATTTAGTATTAAAATGCCAAATTGATGTGCGTTTATCTCGGGAAAGCCATCTGTGAGTAGATTGAACACGAATCTGAAAAATGAGAATAACTGTAACCCCATCCTTAATGTAAATCATGAAATCAAAAAGAGTGCTATTAGGCCAGCTCCTCTGATGCCTGGAAAAAGCATAAAACTTGTGTATACTGGATCAAAATATCGGGACTAAATTAACCAAAAGTTGTAAAAGGCCTATGCATCTTCATTTGGCACGATTTTAGGGCACATTGTCCTCAATTTTGTTCATTTTAGCATTGAAATTGCAATTTTTACGCGCGCTTCGCGCGCATTTATCCAAATAATGATCTCTTAATTAGCACTGAGATCAGTGGGACGATTTGGAAATTTTGCCTCCTGGCTCGGTGACTTCGATACATCCCACTTCCTTTGAATTTTAGCATTGAAATAGCAAATGTTATCATTATATAGGAATTCTAGGGACAGCTTGGAAAAAAACTTCGGTTACAGTTGTGGGGTAGAGGGGTGTCTTCTATCTGAAGATCCAGAGGCAATCATGTTGTCGTGCCCAGGGGTCATCAAAAGGTAAATCCGGATATATACCAGCAAAATTCATTTCTCGACACCCCCCCCCCCCCTACCCACCGAGTAAATGGTCTAGCGACGGCCCTGGTACGGTATAGGCCCATGCCTAAAAAAGCACAGTCAGGTCGATCAGAAGTATAATACAGGCCTATGGTTTTAATAATATAGGTGGCGCTCCCACTACGGTGCTCCAGGCAGGGGCTCCAGGCAGAGACTTGTTGAAAGGCTATTATGAGACCATTTTTGGACCATAAGGACCAGTGATTACACTGACAAAATTTCATAAATATAGCTCTTTCACTTCTGGGTGATGTCAAAAACTTTTGGATACCCCCTCGTATATCCACAAAGAACACATAAATAGACCTGATCAAATTCACCATAAAATACGATTAGTCCCTTCAGGAGGCTTTATATTAATTTAAGCTGACATAAGAAAAAACATTGAAAATTATGTAAAATGACCAAATAAATCTGCATTAAGCCAACAGAAAACGTTGCTTTTTAGGAAAGAAAAGATACCAGCAGATAAGAACTTTAATCAAATTTAATGTTTTTCTTAAAAATGCCCAAAAGACATTTTTGCATAAATTGTCTGCATTGCAAAAGAACGGCTAACTGGAAGCATATTTAACCTGCTATGGAAATAGCACCTTTTTAATTAAACACCACGGAAACTAATTTGAAAATAGCAAGTGAGAAAAAGTGGTTGTGTGTCTTTATGTTTAAAACACAGACGGAACTTAAAAGGGCATTTCGTGATCCACAGCCTCATCCCCCCACTTTTCGCAAAAAAATTGAGATTTTTATATCACTGGATACCTCTGGCTATATAATGTTTATGTACAAAATATTACTTGCAGATTAATTCGTTTAGCAAAGATATCGTGAAATTTGAATTTCGTTCTGGTATACCAGAACGAAATTACAACGCATTGTCTATGGAGCAGTGTAATACACATAATCATGCATAACCCGCAAACGCAAAATCGGAATCAACTGACATTTTGGGAATAAGCTTTTTTCGTGGATATGTAGGCCTACTGACAAATGTGATGCGATCAAGCAAAATCAGTCGGAACTCGCAAATATTGATTTTGAGATATAGCCACACAAAGGAAATATTTCCTTTTGTTTCCTCTTGTTTTAGAAACTCTTTAATGGCTCATATCTTTGGAACTGGTTGTTTAATTTTAATGGGGCTTTCTACAAAATCCAGCTTTGTAAATGCTTTTTCTATCCTATAAAAACTAAAAATTTAATTTTTCCGAGTTCCGACTGATTTTGCTTGATCGCGTCACAAATGTCATAAAAAGAGGATGCTAGGATCACGAAATACTCCTTTAACTTAAGTCATTTCACGCAGATTATCTTCATGCAGATTCTCAAGCTTTGAAAGACCATTAGATATAACAATATGAATTGCATGCTGGGATATGTTTTTAAAATGCATTTTTATAACTGGTAGTATTGATTTTTGGTTACACATTTTTTGATGTTTCAGTTATAATATGCTAGCATAATCATAACACCTGTATATCGAGCTAATCTCGTAAGAGGGATACCCACATATTTTCATTTGAATGTTTTACGACTTTTTACCGTTTCCGGCATATAAAATCTTATTTTGGTTCTGAGGTCACCTACAAAAATATGGAAAAGGTATCAAAATGCAGTGTAGGTAACATTTCAATGTATAATAATTATGTTAATTTTGAAGAAGCTATCATTTACAGAACAAAAGTTATAAGAGTGGAGGTAGAACTTTTTGAATGACCCTCGTTTTTTTTTTAATATCAAGGAGGTTCAATGCCCCCTGGGACAATTAGTGTTTCAATGGAGAATGAACTGTGCAAAAAATGCCACAATGAAATAAAATATGAAATAATATAATCTTCAGGAGATAGCAATGATTTCACAGAACAATCTGCTATCTTCATTTGAGCACTGACTTTACATAACCATCAGCTATCTTCAGTATTTAGCAATTACTTCACATAGCCATCAGCAATCTCAGTAAATAAATATGACTTTACATAGCCATCAGCTTATATCAATAGATAACAATGACATCATATGGCCATTTCTAAATTGGCAAATATCAAGTTGACAATTGATATAGTGCTATAACCCCCACCCTATCCTTAAACCCTAACCCTAAGCCCTAACTATAAATCTTAACCCTAAGTCCCAAACCAAAACCCTAATCCCTAACTTCAAGCAGTGCTCTTACCCTTACGCTCTGAAAACCCTAACTCGAACACCCTAACCCTAAGCCATTACCCTAAGTCCCAAACCCTAAACCCTAACCCTAACTACATGTAATTCGGTGGGTTGGCACTGTATTTAGCAGTTCGGCATATAGTAGATAGAAATGACTTCACATAGCCATCCGCTAACCGCAGTAGATAACAATTACCTAACAGAGCAACCCGCTATCTTAAGAAGATAGCAATGACTTCATTATAATCATCAGCTTTCTTTAGTAGTTGGCAATTACTCTATAGGCCTATTAGACATCAGCTAACTTCAGTAGATAATAATGACATCACATATACATTACCTAACTTCAGTAGATAACAATGATTTCATAGAGCCATCAGCTATCTTGAATAGGTAGCAATAACTTCACATAGCCATCAGCTAACATCAGTAGATATCAATGACATAACATAGCCATCAGCTATCTTTAGTAGATAGCTTCACACAGTAATATTCACCAGATAGCAATATGACTCAGCTATCTTCGGTAAATAGAAATGACATAGCCATCAGGTAACCTCTGTAGATAACAATGACTTCGCAGAGCAACCAGCTATTTTTAGTAGTTTGAAATGACTTCACAGAGCAATCGGCTATCTTCAGTGATAGCACTGGCTATCTTCAGTAGATAGCACTGACTTTACATAGCCAACAACTATCTTCACTAGCTAGATAGTAACGATTTCGCAGATATTCATTTGATAGCACTGACTTCACAAAGCCATCGGTTATCTTCAGTAGATAGTAATAACTTCAGAGCAGTCGGCTATCTTCATTTAATAGCATTGGATTCCCATAGTCATCAGTATATTAAATAGATATCATTGAGTTTACATAGCCGTCAGCTTTTCTAAGTAGATAGCAATACTTCACAGAGCAGCCAGGTATCTTCAGTAGATAGCAATGACTCCACAGAGACATCAGCTAACATCAGTAGATATTAATGACTTCTTATAGCCATCAGCTATCTTCAGTAGATAGCAATGACTTCATATAGTCATCAGCTACATTCAATACTTATCATAGCCATCAGCTATCTTTAGCAGATAGAAATGACTTCACATAGCCATCAGCTAACCTCAGTAGATAGCAATGACTTCACAGAGCAACCAGCTATCTTTAGTAGATAGCAATGCCTTCATATCCATGAGCTGTCTTTCGTAGTTGACAAGGACTCCATGTTAGACGTCAGCTATCTTCAGTAGATAATAATGACCTCACATATACATTACTTAACTTCAGTAGATAACAATGACTTCATATAGCCATCAGCTATCTTGAATAGATAGCAATAACTTCACATAGCCATCAGCTAACTTATAGCAAGGACATCACATCGCCATCAGCTATCTTCAGTAGATTCCCCACGAATACATCCACATCCGCACCCAACCTTCTTCTGAAGAAATTATTTTCCTTGATTATTAAGTTTTTGGGTATATAGCTTTCAATACCAAAATTATTTTGGCTCTGTACGATGCACACCCTTGGTCAGGGGCACCAGATGTACTGTCGCCCCCAGGCACCTTGACCTAAAGTAAGTAGGGGCGTCGTTAGACCAATCAGATGGGGGGGGTTGGTCGCCAAGGCGCTCAAGAATCTAAAAAGTAGTTTTGGGGGTGATTATTAAAAAAAAAATTCATTATTAACTACTTTTACAATAACAATATTGTATTAACAACAACTTCCGCACATTGAATTTTTATATGGCTTTTGTAATCTGCCGACAATCCTATAGGTTTTGCCGACAACAGTCACTTTTGCCAACAAAATTAAGAATTGGAGGAGGGGTGTCTCACCCCATACCACCCACCCCCTTCTAGCGGCAGCCCGCAAAGCTACGCCACCGCAATCAAAAATGAATGACGGGGCACCATACTAGCATATAGGCCTATTCCTTCCTTTAGTTTCATGTTTTTGTCCTTTTGGAGTGTCCTCTTTCATGATATACGTCGTATCTTTTAATTTTCTCTGTTTAATGAACGTAACATTTACATAGAAAAACCATATAGTGACCGATTTTTTTTTGGAACAGAAATCGCATGTACTCAAAATGGTTCGTGGCCGAATTGGCGTGGGACCGAATTGGTTTGGGTGCGAATCGACCTGGCTCTCAGGAAGGGTATGGTCGAGGACTCAGGGAATCTACTGAAAGCCACAATTAATGTACGATTTTTTACAGATTTGTTTTCAAACGTTTTTTTGCAACTTTGTCGTATAATGTTTACACATGTGCCAAACTTACACTTAACTCATGTTTTGGTTTTACTTTTACGCTTGCTTGTGCGATATTATACATGTACGTGAGTATAGGCCTAAGTTATGAAATCTTATAATTTGTCTTACACTTATATTCTGCATGCTCTTTATTCATCAATTTTTTTTCTGCTTAGTTCTACACGAATGTATGAAAGAGGGTGGGTAGGGGGTGTTTGTATGTATGTAATTGTTTTTATTAGATAAATTATGAAACTTTAGGCTATTAGGTTAAGGGGTGTGTTTGTTCATGCCTTTTTGGCCTTCTGAACATCTCCTCATTCAAATGTGTACATGTTTTGCTGTTATTGTACTGTTGTATTTTGAATGAAATCAAGATTGATTGATTGACTGATTGATTGATAATTGGATTCAGACAAATTTGGTGTGATTGCAGGACAACATAATAGAAAATATATGATTTTCACACATTTCAGATTTTTGCAGTATTTAGGGAGCGATCATTATTTACGCCAGCAAATGGAGATGGAGGATTTTCATATTTTTTCTCGATATTTCTTACGTTCCCCCTTATGAAAATTTCAGGTTCCCCCCACCAATCAGGTAAAAAGATTGATGTTCTCCTCCCCTACTAAAAACAAGTACTTGGTCTTTTTTGTTTTTGATTTGTTTTTATCGAATGCTTTCGGTTGACACTTGTACTGGTTCTCACATTATTCAGTCAGATTTTTACAGCACTAAAATCATAGATTTACTTTTTAAAGTTAACAAGTCACTGTACAACTGAGCATGTGATGCCGCGATGTAGGCCTACAAAAGTATAAAAACAAGTTGGAAATTATTATGGAGGGGAATGACGTTTCTTACTTCCCTTTGAACATGGAATTGCTGCAAGAATATCATGGGCGTGTCGCATACCAAAGACATCGACAGGGGATCCAGGGGGCTCAAGACTATAGGCCTCTGTTGGGGTTCAGAGGCAGAGCCTCAGTGGAATGCCCCCCGAAAAATTGACATTCGACTATTTAGGACTAATTTGATGCATTCTGGTGTGATCTAGAAAACTAATAATGGTTAAGTGCATAATATGGCCTATAAAGTTAGGCGCACCAGGTGCATAACAGGAGGGGGGAGTGGCGAATTCCCCAAACGTGTTTGTGGGGAGTGAAAATGTTTATCATTTGATGTCGGTTTCACCGAAGTATTGTCTTTTTTGGAATGAGCGTACAAAATATAGACCACTTTAGTCATTTTTGGCGATATTAGCAACTTGACTAAAATAAACTAATTATTTTTGAAATTTTAGGTTAAAGCAATAAAAAGGGGTTATCGGATATGCATGGGGGTAACTTCAAATTTGGTGTGTTCATTCAAGACATTTGATTTTTGTGTGGAAATTTTTCAGTAATTTTTGTGCAGAGTTGACCCAAAAATTTAAAGTACGACGTATATCAAGTTGTTGCGATGGATGTTTGGATCAAAAGTCAATACAACATTTTTCTGAGACCTCTGGTTTTTGACCGATGAACTTTTGAAATTAATAGTATAGGCATAATGCATGTTTTCAGTGATTTTGGGCATTGTGGACAAACATGGAGCCTCTTTCATAATCTTGAGCAGTTTCTTGCATTACAAAATTTTGTATTACACTTTATATTATTGATATACAAGCTTTAATTTTAAACTATTAGGAGAATTCAAAGTGAAGGCAGTTTCCATGGCAACGGCCATATATACTTATTTTAAAGCAAATTCTCCTAGTAAAATTCAGCAAATTTCTCAGTAAAATAAAAAATGGGCGTAAATGGGGCCACGATCTAAAGAAGGGGCAAGTTTTGAGAGGAAAATAATAATAATAAAACAATTTTTAAAATTTAAAAAAAGAAAGAATATAACACACGGTGAACCCTCTTAAGAATGTAAGCATTAAAATAACACCTTTTCTCGCACACCAGGATGATTAATTTCTAATTTTTTCATAATTTCTCTATTATTCATAACGTGCGTCACCCATTAGGATTTCACGTTTAAATAGCTTTACTATATCAAATTATATCAGTGACATTAAAAATATCGTATTGGACATATTTTTCGTATAATTACTCACAATATTCGCCCATTGGCTTACTGAACAGAGCTAGATACTTATTATTTTGTGTGATAAAAATCGATGATCGAATATAACTTTTTCGCATGGTACCGATACCAATAGGAATATCCGATTCATAATTGAAGAGTATGGGATAAAACTGGACACTTCACCCCGCACACTTTCACCACGTATATTTTCAAGCGGCTCGCATACTTTCTCCCCAGCACACTCTCATCCTGTATGCGCATTCGCCCCCTAAGGCTGCGTTCACATAGAAGTATATTATTCGGGTATACGGTGCACGTTTTTGCAGGTGCACGCGTATAGCTCAAATCGAGCAAGGCAATTTCATAGTACCGGGTCACATAAGGCTACGATCGCATAGAAGTATACTATTCGGGTATACGATGCACGTTTTGCCGGTGCACGCGTATAGCTTAAATCGAGCAAGGTAATTTCATAGTACCGGGTCACATAAGAGCTATTCGAAAAGGCCGTTTTCCTGCGTATAGTTTAGTAGAGTTGGAATCGTGCGTGTTAGATATTAGTGCAGCGTGTACCGTCCTAAGGTTAAAAACCTAAACCATATGTGGGTAAATTCATTTTTTAATAGATGCACTATCTAATTCTGCACATTATGACACCTCATTGAATGCAATGTGACCTCAAGAAGTAAAGTTACAAGCATTTGATAAGACGAAGAAAATGGGTAAACTGACATACTCGCTATCCGCTATACGAAATACGCTCATTCGATCAGGCTGAGTTCACATAGTATACTCCTATATGAACTCAGCCTGAATGAATGAGCGTATTTCGTCGAATACCGTATACCGTATACTTCTATGTGAACTCAGCCTTAATGATCAAGCTATTCTATGTTCAAAATGGGAAGAATGGGTCGGTCGGTCGATTTTTTAAACCTTTAAAGTATTAAATATTGTGTCATCCATTAGGGACATTTATCACTTTTTACTACTGGATACTTGTTAGATAATCAATTTAAGACTAGTCTTTCAAAACAAATTAAAAAAAACCACGTGAATTTTTTTGAAAATATTTTGTAAAAAAATCCCAATTCGACTTTTTTTCTTTCTTCGATAGATATTAACCGGAGGTAAATTATATCCATATAATTATGCGAAAAAAATCCGGATAAAAGAGCTTTTCCGCCAGTGTAACCGCCAAAACGCATAACGTAACAAAAAGTTAGACCCACTCGAATCTTTTTCTTTCTTCGATAAATATTAACTGGCGGTCAAGTCATGTCCATATATGCGAAAAAATCCGGATAAAAGAGCTTTTCCGATAGTGTAACCTCCAAAACGCATAACGTAACAAAAAGTTAGACCCACTCGAATCTTTTTCTTTCTTCGATAAATATTAACTGGAGGTCAAGTGATGTCAATATATGCGAAAAAATCCGGATAAAAGAGCTTTTCCGACAGTGTAACCTCCAAAACGCATAACGTAACAAAAAGTTAGACCCACTCGAATCTTTTTCTTTCTTCGATAAATAATAACTGGAGGTCAAGTGATGTCCATATATGCGAAAAAATCCGGATAAAAGAACTTTTCCGACAGTGTAACCTCCAAAACGCATAACGTAACAAAAAGTTAGACCCTCTCGAATCTTTTTTCTTTCTTCGATAAATATAAACCGGAGGTCAATTCAAGTCGATATGTGCAAAAAAATCCGGATAAAAGAAATTTATATAGAGCTCAAAACTCGAAAAAACAAGTTTGTTACGTTATGCGTCGGAGTACTAAAAACACATACAAAGAGGGACAAATTTTAGCATGGCTGACGCATAACGTAACAAAATTTTATTTTTGTTCCAAAGTGGTCCAAAACACCAGGAATTTGCTTTTTTCTTCCATTGATAATCATCGGAGGTCAAATCAAGTCGATTCATGCAAAAAAATCCGGATAAAGCAAACTTTTAGACATGTAAAATCGTCAAAACGCATAACGTAACAAAAAGTTAGACCCACTCGAATCTTTTTCTTTCTTCGATAAATATCAACCGGAGGTCAAGTCATGTCCATATATGCGAAAAAATCCGGATAAAAGAGCTTTTCCGACAGTATAACCTCGAAAACGCATAACGTAACAAAAAGTTAGACCCACTCGAATCTTTTTCTTTCTTCGATAAATATTAACTGGAGGTCAAGTCATGTCCATATATGCGAAAAAATCCGGATAAAAGAGGTTTTCCGACAGTGTAACCTCCAAAACGCATAACGTAACAAAAGTTAGACCCACTCGAATCTTTTTTTTCTTCGATAAATATCAACCGGGGTCAAGTCATGTCCATATATGCGAACAAATCCGGATAAAAGAGCTTTTCCGACAGTGTAACCTCGAAAACGCATAACGTAACAAACAGTTAGACCCACTCGAATCTTTTTTTCTTTCTTCGATAAATATTAACGGGATGTCAAGTCATGCGAAAAAATCCGGATAAAAGAGCTTTTCCGACAGTGTAACCTCGAAAACGCATAACGTAACAAAAAGTTAGACCCACTCCAATCTTTTTCTTTCTTCGATAAATATTACCTGGAGGTCAAGTCATGTCCATATATGCGAAAAAATCCAGGAAAAAAGAGCTTTTCCGACAGTATAACCTCCAAAACGCATAACGTAACAAAAAGTTAGACCCACTCGAATCTTTTTCTTTCTTCGATAAATATTACCTGGAGGTCAAGTCATGTCCATATATGCGAAGAAATCCGGATAAAAGAGCTTTTTAATCAGTGTAACCTCCAAAACGCATAACGTAACAAAAAGTTAGACCCACTCGAATCTTTTTCTTTCTTCGAAAAATATTACCTGGAGGTCAAGTCATGTCCATATATGCGAAAAAATCCGGATAAAAGAGGTTTTCCGACAGCGTAACCTCCAAAACGCATAACGTAACAAAAAGTTAGACCCACTCGAATCTTTTTCTTTCTTCGATAAATATCAACCGGAGGTCAAGTCATGTCCATATATGCGAAAATATCCGGATAAAAGAGGTTTTCCGACAGTGTAACCTCCAAAACGCATAACGTAACAAAAAGTTAGACCCACTCGAATCTTTTTCTTTCCTCGATAAATATCAACCGGAGGTCAAGTCATGTCCATATATGCGAAAAATCCGGATAAAGAGCTTTTCCGATAGTGTAACCTCCAAAACGCATAACGTAACAAAAGTTAGACCCACTCGAATCTTTTTCTTTCTTCGATAAATATTAACTGGAGGTCAAGTGATGTCCATATATGCGCAAAAATCCGGATAAAAGAGCTTTTCCGACAGTGTAACCTCCAAAACGCAAAACGTAAAAAAAAGTTAGACCCACTCGAATCTTTTTCTTTCTTCGATAAATATCAACCGGAGGTCAAGTCATGTCCATATGCGAAAAAATCCGGATAAAAGAGGTTTTCCGACAGCGTAACCTCCAAAACGCATAACGTAACAAAAAGTTAGACCCAATCGAATCTTTTCTTTCTTCAATAAATATCAACCGGAGGTCAAGTTATGTCCATATATGCGAAAAAATACGGATAAAAGAGGTTTTCCGATAGTGTAACCTCCAAAACGCATAACGTAACAAAAAGTTAGACCCACTCGAATCTTTTTCTTTCTTCGATAAATATCAACCGGAGGTCAAGTCATGTCTATATATGCGAAAAAATCCGGATAAAAGAGGTTTTCCGACAGTGTAACCTCCAAAACGCATAACGTAACAAAAAGTTATACCCACTCGAATCTTTTTCTTTCTTCGATAAATATCAACCGGAGGTCAAGTCATGTCCATATAATGCGAAAAAATCCGGATAAAGAGGTTTTCCGACAGCGTAACCTCCAAAACGCATAACGTAACAAAAAGTTAGACCCACTCGAATCTTTTTCTTTCTTCGATAAATATCAACCGGAGGTCAAGTCATGTCCATATATGCGAAAATATCCGGATAAAAGAAGTTTTCCGACAGTGTAACCTCCAAAACGCATAACGTAACAAAAAGTTAGACCCACTCGAATCTTTTTTCTTTCCTCGATAAATATCAACCGGAGGTCAAGTCATGTCCATATATGCGAAAAAATCCGGATAAAGGAGGTTTTCCGACAGTGTAACCTCCAGAACGCATAACGTAACAAAAAATTAGACCCACTCCAAACTTTTTTTTCTTCGATAATTAGGAACGGGAGGTCAAGTCAAGTCGATTCATGCAAAAAAATCCGGATAAAAGTAATTTATAGAGCTCAAAACTCGAAAAACAAGTTTGTTACGTTATGCGTCGGAGTACTAAAAACACATACAAAAGGGACAACTTTTAGCATGACTGACGCATAACGTAACAAAATTTTATTTTTGCTCCAAAGTGTTCCAAAACGCCTGGAAATTGCTTTTCTTATTCCATTGATAATCATTGGAGGTCAAATCAAGTCGATTCTTGAAAAAATCCGGATAAAGGAACATTTTCGACATGTAAACCATCAAAACGCATAACGTAACAAAAAGTTAGACCCATTCGAATCTTTTTCTTTCTTCAATAAATATCAACCGGAGGTCAAGTCATGTGCATATATGCGAAAAATTACGGATAAAGAGGTTTTCCGACAGTGTAACCTCCAAAACGCATAACGTAACAAAAAGTTAGACCCACTCCAATCTTTTTCTTTCTTCGATAAATATTAACTGGAGGTCAAGTGATGTCCATATATGCGAAAAAATCCAGATAAAAGAGGTTTTCCGACAGTGTAACCTCCAAAACGCATAACGTAACAAAAAGTTAGACCCACTCGAATCTTTTTCTTTCTTCGATAAATATCAACCGGAGGTCAAGTCATGTCCATATATGCGAAAAAATCCGGATAAAAGAGGTTTTCCGACAGGGTAACCTCCAAAACGCATAACGTAACAAAATGTTAGACCCACTCGAATCTTTTTCTTTCTTCGATAAATATCAACCGGAGGTCAAGTCATGTCCATATATGCGAAAATATCCGGATAAAGAGGTTTTCCGACAGTGTAACCTCCAAAACGCATAACGTAACAAAAAGTTAGACCCACTCGAATCTTTTTCTTTCTTCGATAAATATCAACCGGAGGTCAAGTCATGTCCATATATGCGAAAATATCCGGATAAAAGAGGTTTTCCGACAGTGTAACCTCCAAAACGCATAACGTAACAAAAAGTTAGACCCACTCGAATCTTTTTCTTTCTTCGATAAATATCAACCGGAGGTCAAGTCATGTCCATATATGCGAAAAAATCCGGATAAAGAGGTTTTCCGACAGTGTAACCTCCAAAACGCATAACGTAACAAAAAGTTAGACCCACTCGAATCTTTTTCTTTCTTCGATAAAGATCAAACGGAGGGAAAGTCATGTCCATATATGCGAAAAAATCCGGATAAAAGAGGTTTTCCGACAGTGTAACCTCCAAAACGCATAACGTAACAAAAGTTAGACCCACTCGAATCTTTTCTTTCTTCGATAAATATCAACCGGAGGTCAAGTCATGTCCATATATGCGAAAAAATCCGGATAAAAGAGGTTTTCCGACAGTGTAACCTCAAAAACGCATAACGTAACAAAAAGTTAGACCCACTCGAATCTTTTTCTTTCTTCGATAAATATCAACCGGAGGTCAAGTCATGTCCATATATGCGAAAAAATCCGGATAAAGAGATTTTCCGACAGTGTAACCTCCAAAACGCATAACGTAACAAAAAGTTAGACCCACTCGAATCTTTTTCTTTCTTCGATAAATATCAACCGGAGGTCAAGTCATGTGCATATATGCGAAAAATCCGGATAAAAGAGGTTTTCCGACAGGGTAACCTCCAAAACGCATAACGTAACAAAAAGTTAGACCCACTCAAATCTTTTTCTTTCTTCGATAAATATCAACCGGAGGTCAAGTCATGTCCATATATGCGAAAATGCACATGAGGTTTTCCGACAGTGTAACCTCGAAAACGCATAACGTAACAAAAAGTTAGACCCACTCGAATCTTTTTCTTTCTTCGATAAATATCAACCGGAGGTCAAGTCATGTCCATATATGCGAAAATATCCGGATAAAAGAGGTTTTCCGACAGTGTAACCTCCAAAACGCATAACGTAACAAAAAATTAGACCCACTCGAATCTTTTTCTTTCTTCGATAAATATCAACCGGAGGTCAAGTCATGTCCATATATGCGAAAAAATCCGGATAAAAGAGGTTTTCCGACAGTGTAACGTCCAGAACGCATAACGTAACAAAAAGTTAGACCCACTCGAATCTTTTTATTTCTTCGATAAATATAAACCGGAAGGCAATTCAAGTCGATTCGTGCAAAAAAATCCGGATAAATGTTATTTATAGTTGGACTACTTCAAACATAAGATCTTTGAAGTATTCGTTATTTTTAAATTTGCATATAGGAGACAAATATGGTGTGGACGAGATAGCATTGGCCGAGTTTTGACTTGAACAGAAGGAGGAACGACTCTTACATAAAATCTTTTAAGTATTTGTTATTTTTGAATTTTTTTTATTTCGGGGGACAAATTTGGTGTGGACGAGATAGCATGGGCCGAGTTTTGACATGAACAGAAGGAAAACGACTTCCAACATATTGAATTTTTGAAGTATTTGTTATTTTTGAATTTTTATTTCGGGGACAAATTTGGTGTGGACGAGATAGCATGGGCCGAGTTTTGACTTGAACAGAGGGAGGGACGACTTCCAACATATTGAATTTTTGAAGTATTTGTTATATTTGAAATTTTTATTTCGGGGACAAATTTGGTGTGGACGAGATAGCATGGGCCGAGTTTTGACATGAACAGAAGGAAAACGACTTCCAACATATTGAATTTTTGAAGTATTTGTTATTTTTGAAATTTTTATTTCGGGGACAAATTTGGTGTGGACGAGATAGCATGGGCCGAGTTTGACTTGATCAGAGGGAGGGGCGACTTTCAACATATTGAATTTTTGAAATATTTGTTATATTTGAAATTTTTATTTCAGGGGACAAATTTGGTGTGGACGATATAGCATGGGCGGAGTTTTTACTTGAACAGAGGGAGGGACGACTTCCAACATAAAATCTTTCAAGTATTTGTCATTTTTGAACATTTTAAGGAGGGGGCAAATTTGGTGTGGACGAGATAGCATGGGCCGAGTTTTGACTTGAACAGAAGGAGGGACGACTTCCAACATATTGAATTTTTGAAGTATTTGTTATTTTTGAAATTTTTATTTCGGGGGACAAATATGGTGTGGACGAGATTACAGGGACCGAGTTTTGACTTGAACAGAGGGAGGGACGACGTCCAACATAAAATCTTTTAAGTATTTGTTATTTTTGAATTTTTTTTATTTCGGGGGACAAATTTGGTGTGGACGAGATAGCATGGGCCAAGTTTTGACTTGAACAGAGGAGGAGGACTTCCAACATAAAATCTTTGAAGTATTTGTCAATTCTGATCATTTTAATTTTTTTGTTACGTTATGCGACGAGCAGCCAAAAAGTTGTCCCTTTTCCTTAGTGCCAAACGGTTTTGAACGCATAACGTAACAATTTGTTATGTTATGCGATTTTGTTACGTTATGCGTCGTTACAGACGTGCATGGACGGTCTACCCCGATAGTGGTAGCTGTACAATAAATGACTACGCACCAGAACCCAGTAGCCCTGGACCATACACTGGTGAAGACGGTTTCTGGGGATATTTTGAGGTAAGAAAACAGTAGCCTGAATCCTTCTGGCCGCGCCTCTTTTTTTTTATCCACAATCCTTCACAATCCTTCACGTTGCCTTATTCGAGCAATACAGCACAGTGGAGCGGCCGTGCATGAGTATTCGAGGACTGGATGATCGAGTCTAATAAAAACATTACTCAAAATTGGGTAATCAGGAAAGGAAGTTGTAGAAGCTCATTTGGTGATCCCAGCGAAAGTATAAAAATATTGTGATTGTGAAAAGGTATTTTTGAAATGAATACTTTGGCAAAAGAATAGGAAAACAGCAGTATTGACAAAATTATGGCCTCATTCAAATACAAATACATGTACTTAATTTCGCTGCTTTTAAGTAGAGATATTACAGTTTCATGTAAAAGTTCCTATTTCGTTTCATCTTCATTAGATTTGCACCAAACTCAAGGCAGGTATGACTGTGTACAGAGATGATCAGAGAAAGGTTCCATTTGGTTGTGATGGCATTGAATGGGTCGGTTATGATGATTATTCCAGTTTTTCAGAGAAGGTAAATCATTTTCTTCAAATTAAGTTAAAACAAACGCATTCTGATAGAAGCTAGTAAAATAGATAAACATGATACCATGCCCTACAAAAAGAGCAACCAATAACCACAATTGTAATCATAATCATGATAATTATTAAATTTTAACTGATCCTGAAAAAGCTCAAAGCTTATCTAAACTGAAAAGGGCTCATAACTCGGCAGCAAAACTGCGCATCTGCATTGACTTCCCATCAGAAAACGTATCATTTTGAAGATCACTTAACTATTTACTTCCCAGAATTACTCAAACTTAACCATACTGATGCTCGGCTACACTCAAACTTCTCTAAGTTCCTAAAAAACAAAGATTTTCGGTGGTAGAGCGTTGCGTATCGCCGGACATATATATGTCTATAAATATTCGGAAAGCGCTTTTCAAGAGTTGGACATCGCATGTTTTATTTTATGATTGACCACTAAGCTATTTTTAGTTGTAATTGTGAGAAACATATTATTAGTAAATAGTTGTGTTTTGTGCCACTCTGCAAATTTCACTTGGCATAAGACTCACTTTTATTTCGTTCTCACGCTGTTGTTTGCAAGCTCTTGCAGTACTTATTTAAAATAAATGTGCTTGATATTATGCATTTTATGACATTGGTATTGCATTTCTGATTTGTTTCAATTATATGTTTTTAATTATGTAAACGCTAACATGCTAAGTTAATTCTTAGCACAAGCAACCAAAAAAACAACAACATCCGATCTATTTGCTGAAAAGAAGCCCCGCATCGTTCTCAAAATGCGGAATTGCTCTTTATTATGATAAGCTACCGTATATTTGCTCATACATGTGAGTACATTGATAATATGTACCCTAGTAAAATTGATAAAAGGTTGCATTAATCATTTCATAGCGAGTGTGTAGAAGAATTCAGATATCTCAGATCAGGGAAGTGAGACAGACTTCCCTGCTCATATATACTTTTTTAGGTCCCGTGGTACTTGAGTAATGTTGTAAAAAGGGCTGAAACAACAACAGTAAAAATAATCAAGCACGTTTTCAGAGTATATGATTTGTAGAATGAACTTTTGCAAAACATCAAAGTTTTATTTGTCAATAATATATAGATTTGAATAATGCAAATTTTTTTTTTTTGGCCGCTTCGCCCAACAACAGTAGTGTACTCTTAAATAGATGAGAGGTATTATGCTAGGTTTTCAATTATACTGACAAGTGTACTGTATACAGGCTAATTACATCCAATGGGGAGGTCAAGCTGGGCTTTTCTCAGAAGGTCTTGGTGGCGGCATGGTATGGGCATTAGATTTGGATGACTTTACTGGCAACTTGTGCGATAATGGACCGTGGCCATTGATGAGGAATGTCAGGACATTAATTCGAGAAGGTAAAGCTATAATTTATTTTGGGTGTCTGTTGTATACTGGTGTTTTTAAGTGATTGTCTTGTGTTGCATAGGAAACGAACAATAGATATGAGATAGTACAAACTATAATTGTCTTTTATTTACACTATCACTATGCCCGTGTGCATGCTGGACTTGGTTTAGGTTTACGGCGTTTTTGTTAACTACATCCTCACGATGATCAATCAAAAACACAGGGAAGATGCAAATTCAAAAGGTTTGCTCCATTGCATGCCCTATTGATATTTACACAAAACATTTTCGAACAAGACAACTAGTGCCGCAAGTGCTCTCCATTGATTAGCACATTAAAACTAGCACAGTGCTTGATTTGTTTAGAACATAAAAGTGCAACTTTTGATTTCGCAATTTTCTTGGGTTTTAGATCACCGTTTCTCTAATTCTCAACCAATTTGAACAAAATGAAGTCTTAAATCAGAGCTATAAAGGGAACGGGTTCTGGCTAAGCAGTCAAGTTTGTTCAATCGTTAAGGCGTTCGACCATTGTGCGAGAGGTTGCGGGTTCGAACCCTGGCGGTGCTTAGTATGCTCTCGTGGAAAAATTGAGTTAGCTTGAAATTCCCTGGACAAGGAACATACTGCTAATTGTCTCTTTGTAACCCGTACGAAACTCGGGGAGCTGATCCTGGTTGCGATGGTTATTTGTGGAATGTCTAGGGTGTGCGCTCTTGTAGCAGCAAAGTCCCTGATTTGTTGTTAAATGGTTTATGGAATGATGTGGAGCCGTAGTGGTCAGCGACGACATGTAAAGTGTGCTGAGGCTTGTGGATCAACGTCTAGGCGTTGTGCCTGTGCGTAGCGCACTATAAATCACTGCGCTTTTTTTTGGCTGCTTGTTTTAATTTTAACATTTTCGTATTTGTTTAGGATATACAGGGGTGAACATAATTGGCATCTTAATTCTTTTGCGGTCTATACTTTTTCAGGTTTAAATTGGCCAACTACTGTACCACTCAATCGACCCACTACACCGCCACCTACGACGTTCTGTAAGGATAACGGATATACCGACGGCTTATATGCCCACGGGCAATGTAATCACTGGTTTTATCATTGTGATCATGGTATAACTAATGTCATGCAGTGTGAAAATGGTCTTCTGTTTGATGATATCTTGAAGATTTGTAACTGGCCAGAAAATATACCAGGCTGTGTATGTGAGGTTTAATTAAAATTAAAATCATACATCAGCTCGAAGTATTCATTCGGCATATCCACTGTTCCACGTGAGCGAGAGGGATGATGAGTTTTGAACCCGTTTAAAGCAGTATGCAGACTTTTTATTAGACGTACAATATTGTATGTAACATATCTACGTTATTTAATCTATTGCCATTCTATTTCCAGTAATGTTTAAGTTCTAACAATGTTTGATAATATATTTCTACCAGATATTATACGTAACATATTATCGATTTTACGTCATCAAACATTCGTTAGAACTTAAACATTACTGGAAATAGAATGGCAATAGATTAAATAACGTAGATATGTTACATACAATATTTGTACGTCTAATACTCGGAGTCTGCATACTGTTTTAAGCAATTATTATTAATTATTGGCAATCTCGTATTATCCAATAGTACTGCAGCAGCAGATTAGTGAATCAATTGAGGCCAAGGTGGTACAAGCAATATAATTGGCATAAACTCTCCTAGTGGGTTACTTATTAGGAAAGATTAATTAGCCAACGTTTGCCAATTGTGCAATCCCACAATTCCAAGGTCAAAAATTGTTCAAATTTTGTTGAAATCAATATAAAAATATTTTTGTGCTCATAAGAATTAAGAAAATATATAATTTGACCTATCTACGACGTATCGTTCTGGAGTTATGAAAATGGTCTCAAAATGTTCGACTTGTAATGTTATAACAAAAAATAAGGAATAATTTGCAATACCTGATACATTTTCTTGCCTAGGTAACATAGTAAAATAGGTCAGTAACCAATCCGTCTTATTGCTTGTGACCTATTTTGCTGTGTTTCATTGGTAACCAAATGTCCTAGATAGTGTAAACTATTCTTTTTCTTGATTTTTATTACAAGACGGAAAATTTGAGAACAGGTTTATCAAAATCGGAGGAACGTTTCTGTTTTGACCTATGTGTAGCCCAAATGTTGACCTACCTTTTTGGTCATAACTACGGAACGATAAGCCGTAGATAGGTCGAACTTTACATTTTGTGAATCCTTATTCTGGTTTATTCTGGAATATTTTGGTTTAACAACATTTGAGCACCTGTATGAAATTTGACCCCAGAATTCTGGAATTGCACAAAGGGCGAAAATTGGCTAATGTATATTTTTTCTAATGAGTAACCCATAAGGAGAATAGTATGGCAATTATGTTGCTTGTATTACCTTGGGATCAACTGTGACATCAACATTGATTATTCTGCACTACTGTGGGTAATACAATGCTAATACAATTTGAGACAAATATACCAATAAATTAGCGATACTTTAATAAAAGAATCAGATGCGAACCAATACAGTAGTTTCCAGTGTCTGAATTTCTATTTTTGAATGTTGGGAGACAAATATATTAATTTTTGGTCTATCAGTATGCTTCGACTATATCTATAAATACGTATTTATAAATACGCTTGTTAACACCTCCGCGCTGCCATGACAGCTTGTAGACAGTAAGTCTCGAAGTGACCTTCTAAATAGCGGGTGGTCTTCATGTACATTTGAATTCAAAATGTTGTTTTTGATATCATATTACAAATTCAGAATCCCCATGTGTAATATTGTTTGCTATTATTATAATGGCATGAGGATTTAATCACGCTTGCTCGTCTTGGTATGTCGTGCCCATGGGTCAGGTGCGTATTTATAAATATGTATTTATAAATATAGTCGAAGCATACTGTCTATACAGGGTCTAGATAATACCACTGTGTCGATATATGTGACCGTACAGCACGAATGAGCCGTAAATGTCCTCAATTGTATTCCGAGTTACAGTGTAAAATGGGCATGAAGGTCATATTCATAGGTATTTCAATTTGGTGCTACGTGTATCTCATTAAATGAGGTACACGTAGCACCAAATTGAGGTACCAATGAATACGACCTTCATGCCCATTTTACACTGTAACTCGGAATACAATTGAGGACATTTACGGCTCATTCGTGCTGTACGGTCACATATTTAAAGTTGTTATCGTCCTTTATATCAATACTGATTTCAGTAGTGGATATTTATATACAATACACCCAATGTAAATAGCGTCACGTGGTATACAACAGTGGATACTGTTAGTTCTGTCCTTTGGAGGATAACATCCCCAGACATTTGAATCTATGTTTCGAGTAGGCCTATGTTTTGATTTGAATCTATGTTTGGAGTAGGCCCTACATGGATATTTTCCACCGAATCATTTTATATACAAAGGTCGACCATAGGCTTTTGAAGGCTTATGGGTAGGCTGTGTTGTTGATGTTGTTATTGTTGTTGTATATTTTTGCGTAATCAGGGTAACAGCAGCATTGATTTATTTCAACAAAGGTATCAAGGATAATTCAAAATTTGAAATTTTCCAGCACCCCAATCGAATCGAAAATCTAAAAAATCGCATTTAAAAATTGCCGAAAAACGGTTTGTGACCCCATCCCACCCATCAGGCTTAGTAGCCCCCAATAGAATGACTCACACTACACCAAGGTTCCAGATCATAGGTTCGTGGTCTTGTGAGTTCATATATTTGTCTGCATTGCTGGTTCTGTTATTAACAACGCCCCTTTGGAATCAAGCACATGAAAACCCCGTTAACAGTCTATACGCAGGACAACCAATTCTTTAGAAATGCATAGTCGCGCTAAAAGTCGATCGATACATGTTAAAATCAGCACAATATATTCAGAGATACACCTTTTTGCTATGAAATTTATTTCTCGGTCAAATATAAAGCAATATTTTATTTTTCTTCAGTAATGTCAGTTAAAAACATAGTGCTTGGATATACATTTTTTTAAAATCCTGGTGTTAAAATTCAAGCATCATATTTTGTCTTTTAGTGTGATATTTTTGATTTTTATAGGCCTTTAGTTCGCCCGCGAGCTTTTTACGGAATTCATTTTTAGCGTCTCAAACTAATATAGTTTGCTAAAGAAAGATATTTCCCACCTCTGTAAGGCACATCGTGTGGGTCTATATATTATAGTTTTGTCAGAATTTCCGTTTTTATTTTACCCTTTTTCCCTTCATGCTCCGAAAATGTCAAACTCAGTACTTTATCTCGAGAGCAACCAGCAGAAATAATCGATATTTCAATTGTTGTCAACCAGGTCCCTTTTCCATTGAAAACCAGGATTGCCTGACCAGCGATTCTGGTAAATGAGGTGAATTTTGGAAATTTGCTCCCGTGATAGCCTGCAATTTCAATTTAAAGGGGCTATGGATTCCATGATTATGAAAACCATTTTGTCTGTTTGTTTGTTTGTTTATTTACATAGGATGAGGTCCATGGGAAAATCCACTGTCCAATCCTAGAAAAATTCGCGTGTTATTATAGGGATTTTAATTTTCTGTCCCTCCTATCTCCAGGTGAATTTTGAATGACCCCCCCCCCCCATCGCGGGTTGGCATTTTCATCACACCCTTCAGACTTGCGTTCGGGTTTGTGTAGGCCTATTTGTCATAATT
Source organism: Amphiura filiformis (assembly GCF_039555335.1). Lineage (NCBI taxonomy): Eukaryota > Metazoa > Echinodermata > Ophiuroidea > Amphilepidida > Amphiuridae > Amphiura > Amphiura filiformis. The sequence goes on from NC_092645.1 coordinate 22,649,660, forward strand.
TAGCGCTATAGGACCTACTTTCTAAATGTATAGCTATAGCCGTGCTATATAAATATTATTAGGTACGCGGTATGTAATATTATGTAGGCCTATGGGGGTGGGGTGGGTGCAGAGGTGTGTGAGGTGGGTAGTGGGGTGTATGTAGGGATGGTAGGGGTGGTACTCAACGCATTTTAACCATGACTTACAATGCAAAGCTCATTGTTGCCATAAATGATTTTTCCTTTAGGTCATTATAATAGGTTGTTATAAACTTCCATGTTTAACCTTGTATTGTTTTGGCTGCTTCATTATGACTTTCGGTGGGTTTAAGCAATTTCAAACAAACACAAACAAAAGGCACTATACCCAGTCACCTTCATGACAATTGAAACACTAGGTAATTTCTTTGCTATATTGAAGTTCTGGCAACACTGTAGCCAGATATCGATCCACAATGCTAGTATTAGCCTAAGATTTCACGCGTGGATTTGAAAAAATTTCAGCTGGTAGTAAAAAATTATGGAATCAAAACGGAAATTCTGACAAAACTATGATATATCGCTCACGGTGATGTGCGTTAGAAAGTTGGGAAAAATCCTTCTTTAGCGAACTATATTACTTTGAAAAGCTAAAAGGTTGATAAAAAAAAAAGGCTCGCGGGCAGAGTTGAAGCCTATAAAAATCGAAAATCTTACACTAAATGACTGAATTTCACGCCTAAGTTTAACACTAGGATTTGAAAAAAATACAGTATCAAGCATTACAGTTTTTCCTGACATTTACTGAAAAATGAAAATTATTGCTTTTCATTTGGTCGAGAAAATTAATTTTACATTGAAAAGGTGTAACTCAAAATTTTGCTCATTTCAACACCAAATTCGATCGTTTGTATTGCCTCATTAAATGACTGAGTGAGCCTTGTATAAGAAAAGAATTGGTTGTCCTGCGTAGAGACTGTTAAACGCATATTAAAGAGCAACAAATCTACAAAAAGGAAGCCTGTGACATGATTGGCCAAAACATATCACCATCATTCTCTTCGATATGTATGTCGTCAGAAATTACAATACTGATGTGTCAACTTCAGTGGACGACCGATGACAAGCATACCGTTACACCATTTTGGAACTGCCAAGTACTCGGGCGTATACAGGTAAGTAGATGGGTAATAATGAAGCGGTTTTTGTGGATGGTATATAATTAATATTTAAACGAAGTGTAACAGTTAATTAGGAATATGTTTGGAATAATGAGTGGAGTATATGTTAAAAAATGCCAACTACAGTGGAAATTCCAATTGAATGAACACAACCTGACATAGCGCGAAGATTTGTTTGCGTATACTGCGCGATGAACGCCAGCGTGTACGATTGTGCGTGAGTGACGCGGTTTTGAATCCAACCATGCCAATGCTCTCGTGATTGGTTAGTATTTTATCCAAGGTTTGCGTTGTAGTTTGAAATACGCGATATACGATTCGCGGTTGAATCGAGTACAGCTGTTGAAAGCTGTGTTGATTTAATTGGAATTCTTATTGTAAGGCAACTCTGCACATTATCGCCGCCCACTTTCGTGGTGACCACGAGCCGTTAGCTCGTCAATTTGCCGAGTATGATTGGCCACTAGTAACCACCAGAAAAGTATACTTTCCTCACCGATGTGTAACATTCAGTCACCGCGAGCAGCTTAGGTACTTGAAAACTCGGGACCCCTGTTGTGATCGATAAGTCGGCTGTTTTTTAACTAAAATAATATGAACACTATAGCAATTTATTATTATATAAAGCTTTATGTTTTTGAATTATATTAAATTTGTAAGAAGTCGGTATACAGTACATAAGAAAATTAATTTAAAAAAAAATTCTATGGTTTTCTAGCCACTTATTATAAATCTGACATATTTCTGACGAGTTTTGCAACTATATATCAAAAATGCTATATATCAAAAATAATGTAATAAATTTAATGTTTTGCTAGGGTTTGTTAAAAAGATTACACAAAATAATTATATATATATGAACGGGCTACACGCAACAGATGTGCAACATTTTGATTAACAATATTAAAAAATGATATCAATTGTTACGTATAGAAATAAAAAGTAAAATATGATACAATAATCAATCAAATACTTCAATAATATATATGGATAAATGTGATAACTAAAGTAAGATCGGTGTTTTTATATTGATCTTGGACTATGCTTACAATGCACCGTGAAGTGAACGTCCTTTTGACCAGCTGTGTAGCTGTGTAGCCTACAACCGGTTCAACGGGTATAACGGACTTTGCAATGGTGTGAATGTATAGATCTCCATCGTGGCAATATGAGCGTGCCAAACATGGGCATCAATCCCAGGGGTTATTATAAATTTGCTGAGTATTATAAATTTGCTCATGTTTCTAGATGAAGGACACAATAACAAATCCCCTCATGATTTGGTACATTGCAAATTTCATGTCAGTACGTAATAAGTTTATACAGAATTACAGATCCCGTATCTGACAAAGTGATAATAAGTTTTGTTTTGTTTTGGGATTTTTTCTGCGAACTTCGTCTCCGTGAAGAAATGAATAGCTTCAAAAATGTCTTGTCTTGTCAGAGCAAATTATCAAAAGAACAGTTTGCACTCTATATGATATAAACATCTCAAAAAAAGTAATTAACCCCCCTTAAACAATGGCCATTATTCAAAAAGGGGCTATTGTATTGCAAATCTGAAAAATACGTTGGAAGCAGAATTTATTTCTGCGCATTTTGATACCTCATTTGATACGATAGCTTAGAAAACTATAAAACACCAGTTAATTTAATGTAGTAAGGTCCAGATTTGAAATTTGCACTTACATACAAATGTTTACAATACAAAAACATTCAGATATCATTACACAGATTTCCTTCCATTACACTGAATGCAAAATCAATAGAATTTACTGCAACTTTCAAATCTTGGGCTACATTAATTTAAATGTACGCTGTGACGTCAATATTTAGTAAATTGCTACAAATGAGGTGTCAAAATGTGCAGAAATAAATTCTGCTTCCAACATATTTTACAGATTTGTAATACAATCACCCGTTTTTGAATAATGGTCATTATTTAAGGGGGGTCAGTTACTTTTTTTGAGATGTTTAGGTTAACAAGCAAGACATTGCTCATGTTGTTGATGAAAGCTGGTGGTTATCATTGTCTTTGCAATATTTAATACCACAAATTGGTTAATAATTATGATTATGCTATTCAAAATAATTATATTATGCGATATGAAATACCCGATCACATAACCAGGGAAATTTTATTTGACCATTGATTTTACTAAATATATACTACAAGATCAAGATGATACGAATGATTTTAAGCTTGTCAATATCACTTAAGCTTCGTGGCACACTCGCGTAAGATAACCAGGGATGGAACTTCCGAGGAGGATACAAGTTTGTAGGTGTGATTGGAGGGCTATAGAGGCCGTCAGCGTGACGTCATATACCGCCATCTTGTGGGTACACGCTGCGATGGTGATTCGATCTCCATGCGTGAACAGGAAAATCACTGCGTCGATGTGTGAAAACAGCTGCGTGGCAAGCTGGGCTCTGCGCGCAGTGTCTGGCGCATGACCACGCGTATCATTTGTACCCACAAGATGGCGAAAGGCTGACGGCCTCTATAAACTAGAAAATCTAATGAGAGCAAAACGTGAGTAGTGAATAGAAATGCTACAATCAAAGACAAAATTAAAAAGACTAGTTTGGTGTGATTGGTTATGGACATGCGCAGTACGGCATTGACAGAACGTCACACTCAAAGAAATTACACTGAACTGATTTATGTAATCCAATCATAGGAGAATAAAGAAAACATTCTAGTTGGTTATATCTTGCCGTTGATTTTTACCGTCTTATATAATTCTATTCCATTTTTTTTCGCAATTTATAGAACTTGTAGATTCTGTTGAAGCAAGTAAACATGACCTCTTATCAACTTGGTCGCTGTTTGATTCGACGTCATGCGCACAGAGGTAGTCATATGTTTATACGCTACACAGTCAGTCAACAAAGATGCATGCACACCAATCCCTTGTTGCTCAAAGACGGTAGATATCATCCATTAAAATATTCAGCACAAAATCATTGCTGGAATGCAAACCATTTGACAAAGGTTCTCAATAGCAACTGGTCACTACAGACACATAGAATGCTTCATTCGTTGACGTATGGCTGCCACCAACAGTTGCAGAATGCAATGCCAGATGTCAAATCAAGCAATGGAAAAGCTCACGCACATGTAGCTCACACCTTGCACGAGACTGTTCTTGATGTAATGGGTGCGAGGTACCGGGTAGGTTACGTGGATGAGGGTGATAAGAATGATCCAATAATATTGTGTCTTCATGGCAGTCCAGCGTCGTACAAGGACTTTCTTCCCATGATGCCATCACTAGTCAGCAATGGAGCCAGGGTAATACTCTTCAACTTTCCAGGTATAACAGAAATATCAAGACTTTGAAATATCAAAACTTAGCCGTCCATTAAGGGATCTGGAATGAGCATTTTGAGCGTTTCGACAGTATTTTTTTGTGGGACAGGGGAGCACATCAAACATATCGAATTGCATTCTGAATACGAAGAATGTCTTTCTGATATCAAATAATTTTTTATAATAAATTTTATGACAAATTATTAAAACTTGAAGTAAATTTTATAAACCTAATGATATTCTTAAAGTGTATGTAGCTGGGAGGAAAAGCCGACGATCAATTGAAAATGTTGACCTTTCATATTGAAGATATGGACTTTTTCCCTTAAAAACCCAATTTGTTTTGGCGTTTTGGGAAAAAAGTCCATATTTTCAATACGAAAGGTCAAAATTTTCAATTGATCGTCGGCTTTTCATCACACCTACATACACTTTAAGTATAAATCATCAGATTTATAAAGTTTACTTCGAGTACTGTTAAATATTGAAAATATCAATTTTTAATCATTTGCCATAAAATGTGTATTACATTGCGAATTTCAAAAATCAAAATTATTTGATATCAGAAGGACATTCTTCGTATTCAGAATGCAATTCGATATGTCTGATGTGCTCTAATGTCCCACAATAAATACTGTCCAAACGTTCATCCCCACCCCTTAATCTTACCATTACGTGGATATCGACTTATACAAAATCAAAGCAGAAAGACCCTGTGAAAAAAACAAATCTCAAGTAATTTATGGTCATGTGTCATAAGTTGTGACCCTCTTTTGTGACATGCTATTTTCATAGGTGAAAACATCAGTCTTGAGATAAATGGTTACAACTTTTTATGTACCAATTACAGGTTCAAAGTATACATTGCTGGAAAGTATATAAACACATTTTCTAATGACCTAGATTTGAAGACAATATTCAGGGTGTGCGAGAAAATATACAGGGTGTACCAATTAACTTTGCAATGAACATGTTATATAGTTTTAAATTACTGATTTCTTTTCTGAAGCATTTTCACAATTTCACAAATCAAACAGGGCTTGAAAATATATAGTTTTAGATAGGGTGATGCTTGCTTAAATGTATACTGGGCTACCTTCATAATTACATCTAATTAATCATTCAAAAATCTCAATTAATGCTAATTAGCTATTTAAAATACTTTCAGTAACGGGTTTGAGTCACATATATAATCATAACAACCCAGAAAGAGTACAAATTATCTCCTCATTTGATACTTTCGGACTAATTACAAACAACTCTGAAAATCAACTGTTTTACATTGAATTCTATGGGAAAAAACCATGACGTGACCCATATACTAGCTCGTTAGTCTAAATTATAAATTGAAATTACACAAAATACTTTATTATTTAATTGCTATATGATTGCTATCAACCTTGGTATTAAATAAGCATGGATTTTAGTTTGTAAATCAGCATAAGAGGGAAAACAAGCATGTCATCAAACTTTTCTGGACCCTTTCCATACAGTTTGTATGGCCACACCTTCGTGTCCACACCTCCTCCAACCAAGGACCTAATCAGCTTAATTAACCATATAAGAAATTGCTTACTTGCTTGCTTACTTGCTTATGTCGACTCTTGTAGTCGGACCCCATAATGGCTCTCCAAACTGCTCTGTCTAGCATACAATATTTTTGATGTCTGGGCCTGTTAATCCCGTATCATCTGCCAATACATGTATCTTGATATAATCCTTCTTGGGTGGACCTCTTGTTCGCTTTCCATGTTTGGGCTGCCACATAAGTACAATTGAAGCTGCTTCCTCTTCGCTTCTTGCACAGTGCCCTGCAAACTTTAACCTTTAAACCCTGAGCCTCTCAGAGATTGGTATAAACAGATTCCCATATAGTTCTTTGTTGGTGGTGTGAGTTTGTCATGAGATACCTAGTGCCTTCCGCAAGAGACGGGTATAGCAGCCATCCATAGCTTTTCTCATTTTGGTTGTTATTGTCCATGTTTCAGCGCCATATGTTAGTACCGATTCTATAGTGGTGGTAAATAACTTGATCTTTAGAGCTCTTGGCAGATTACTTTTCCAGATCTTGTCCATGCTGTTGCATGCTTTCCAAGCAAGTGCTTTTCTGACGTTGAAGTCCTTCTCACTACTGGCAGTCCACGCACATAGATATTTGAAGTCATGCACTATCTCCAATTTACTTCCGTCCATTGTTTTTATTGAAGACGGAGTTTCCTTGTACAAATAAGAAATTAGCAGCAATGTATATACCTTAATTTAGAAATACCAAATACCAAATTAGGGACCGTTCATAAATACTTTGGTGGGGGGGGGCTGGGCACTTGGAAATTTTTGAGTCAAAACTTTTTTGACCCCCCTCCAGAGAACCATAAAACTTTTTTGACCCCCCTCTTTAGACATACAAAACTTTTTTGACCCCCCCTTACATGAGGTTAAAAAAGGTCTGGGGAGGGGGGATACTCCATTTGTGCAAACTCAGTCACAATTATAGGCCTGCATGTTTGTTCATACATTTATTTATAATAAGCCTGTTTCCAAAAAACATGAAAGTTGAAGGTGTTTTTCACATGCTGTGACTTGTATGAAGTTTAATTTCAATTTATGCATTCTAATTTTTTGAAAATACATGTTTTATTCTTATAACCAATAATTAAATAAATGAAAGTAACACAAAAAAGGGAAATTGACAGTGGCGTAGCTAGGGCTTTTGGCACCCAGGTCTAAGGATAGGTGTTGCTCCTGATTCTTGAAATAATTATTGCGCCCGGAGCACAAAGGGCCTACCATTAATTAATTTTGGTTATAATGAAGTTGAATATTGGTCTTAAATTGATCTTTGAAATGACTTTGACCTTTTATGCTTTCATCGCTTAGAGGGGCGCAGAATCAATGCTGAATTGGTCAATTTGGCGCCTCCTTAAGAGTGGTGCCCAGGGCACATGCCCCCACCTTCCCCCCGTCGCTATGCCACTGGAGCAACATCTGGGCACATACTCAATTTAATACTTAAGACTGTTTTATCAGGGGCATAGCCAGCTTTCTTGGTCAGGGAGGCAAAATATAAATTTTGGGTCAAAGACAAAAAAAATGCTGGTTGTATCATTTTATCAGTGGGATACATACATATACCCTTTTCTTATATTGACTGTAGAATACACACATGTAAAGTCTTTGAGATTCCAAAAAGGCTTTAATGGGATACTGGAAATGAGCGCGCGTAGCGTGCCAAAAAATGTAGGTCTATTTTGCACTATTTTGAGCCATAATCGGGGTAAAAAAGGGCTTTATTGGTACATATGCGCGCGTAGCGCCCAAAAATTTTGTATGCTCTTGTTCTTTTGGTATTTTCTTGTTAAAAACTTTTTGACCCCCCTCCTTTAGTAACCAAAACTTTTGGTCCCCCCATTCTGCAACTCAAAACTTTTGTGTCCCCCCCCCACACTTTGCCCAGTCCCCCCACCAAAGTATTTATGAACAGTCCTTAGAAAGGAATAACCAGGTTTTCCATTAACACCAAAATAAGTTTTAAACCTTGTCATCTTATTTGGCAAACAAAGAGAACATTTAATTTTCTCAAGTAAAATGCAACAACTCCAACTCCATCATAATTATTGGGTTACCCAACTTCTGACGCATGGCCTTATATATTCATCTTCCTAATCTTTCACCTGCAACTATGGTGCTGTTGTGCTATTGATTGGGTAAAACAGGTAAAATTTAGATTATGATGACAAGTGACATGTCTTTCTACATCGGTTTTAAGGCACTGTCAACATAATCATTGTAGTGCCATAGGTTAAGCGGTAATTATGAAAATTATGAAAACAAAATAATATATCACCTCCAGCATACGCACGCAATTACTAGAGCATGTGTTGCTATCATATATATATATATACACACTTAAATATATGGGGTCGATTTAGTCGGTGACAGTCGCTTGCAGCGTCAAAAAATGACCCTTTTGGGGTTCTTTTTGACTCCGTGCAGGGTCAGATTTGACTACAAAAGTGGTTGTTTGCAATGAAACGGGGTCAATTTATTCTTAGTCGGTGCATATTTGATCCCGTATTTTTAAGAGTGTATTTTTATGGTTGTTTTCTGCTCTCATATAATGTAGGTATTGGGTACAGCTGGCACTTGGAGGGATCTCCTTTTGACTACTCTCATCTGAGTAAGGCTAAACTTGTTGAAGCATTTTTATCGCATCAAGGAATTGACAAGTACGTATGTTAGTGTGAGATCTACAGCATTATGCGGCCCATACACGATCAATTTGATTGATCAATATTGGGCACCCTAGATGCAGGACAGGATATAAATAATATTTCTCTTCAATATTATTGAAAATATCTAATCTATATTTTGATTTGATTGATTTGGTTGGACAATCACTATTGTGTTCGTGTGTATAGTATACAATGGTAGATTTTGTATCCACTCTTGTATCCGTGATCTTTGATATTGATCAATCAAATTGGTCGTGTATGGGCCGCATTAGAGTCACATCATTTATAAGTACCCTTTGAGGACCCAACTGATCTCATTTTGGACCTGCCAAGCTTATCTACGTAAAGACCTCCTTTTATAGTATTAATACATATTGCATTTCATCAGCATTATAAAATCTAAATCTATATAATAAAGAAAATTTCTACTATAATTATGATTTTACAAATCGTTCTCAATATAAATATTTTTATGGCAATCAGTTGAAAATGCATAGTAGAGCCTGCATGCATAGGGTTGTAAATGTGTGGAACCTTTTGTTTCGAGAAGTTTTGGGATTAAAAATGGGTCAGAAATTTTGGGCCATTTTCAATTTTGGCATATTTGTAAATTGAAATATGTTGGCATCAATCACACCTTACTGTGTTGTGGTTTTATAGACTTCAGTAAGGTAAGTAATCATCCTTTTAGTTTGTGTATAGTAGGGGGAAAGTAACAAAGCTTACATAATGTGCCCGACTGCACAAAAAAAATGTAATTTTCTATTGTGTAATCATAAATGGTAAGATTTGTAATATGGGACTATTTCATGTTGTTATCTTATGAACATGAAGAAACAAAATGAGATTTCTTTTCTCATTTTCTTGTCATAGTAAGATTAATGTGTTTGCAATCATATAAGTCAGCAGTTTGGAAATTCTCCAACGTCACAATTTTCATTGTAATGTTCTTTGTCAAGGTTTCTGGACATCTAAGCCGAACTAATGAAATAAAAGGAACCACTTACTATGTTGGCTACTTAGGGGCTGTGCAATATTTATAAGCCCTAGGGCATTTTTGGTCAGTCAAAAGGTGGAAGGGATTAATTTTTGGCAAGCCGAGGGGGGGGGGGGGCAAGTAAATTTTGGAACACATTCACGGGGCTCCTTTTGAATAAAATGTTCAAAAAACGCTTAGGATAAACAGTACAAAAACACTTAATTAATGCAAATTTTCCTACTCACTGCGCTAGCAATATATATATCTAGACCATTTTAGGCTTGCATATTCGAATCGAAATGAATATTTGTCATGTGCAAGGGTGGGGTGTCAACGATTGATTTTGGCAGGTCCTTTGAAATTTTGCTCCCGGGGGCTCATAATTATTGCACAGCCCGTTAACCTTTGTGTTCTACGGACAACTTTAATGTCTTAATCAAGATTAGGCAGGTGGAAGATCGTAGAAAGTATAACATATGGTTATTTACTTCCAGCACAGAACCTGGAAAGGACCATTACAACGCACGCGGTTGTTGCATGGCATGTAGAACTGTTTTCATTTTAAACCAAAGTTGGACACTGATGGCGCTATTTATCTTAAATCTTGTTTCATCTTTACATGTATCCACTGGCATTCAATGCCGGGTTTGATGATAGCGGGAAACCGGGTCATCTGACCGGAAGTAGCTACGTATGTTGACCTCCGCCGGTCAGAGGAAGCATATTATCTTGTTTCGTTAATCTTTTTGTGATAAAAATAAAATGCCTAAAAGGGTTTCCCTCTTTTTTTCAGAGTCAATATGTTAGTATCTCATTGCGCATCAGGACATGCAGGGATGCAACTATGTGCCAACACTGATCTAATACAAGGTGTGTCATTTATATCACCATTGGCTCATTTGCCTCACAGGTGAGTACCATACTGTATGTGCGGGCTTGTAATGTTAATGCCTTCGGTGCGCATTGAATACAATGTGGTGCCATTAAATGTGCAGGATTAGATAGTGCATCTATTAAAAAAACAAAATTACCCCTATATGGTTCAGTTTTTTGAAATTGTGATTACTTTACTTTAGTATATGTTTGCTTACCACCCCCTAATCCCCACCCCACACGCGAAATATGTAGGCCTATGTGGAGAGTCTCCTTTCAATGTCACTACTATCTACAATAACGGGGTTCGTTACATAGTAGTTCCAGTGTTATGTGGTCTAAATTGTAGAAAGCATGATGTAGAAAGCATGCGTCAACGGTTCACCTGTCAATTTATATAAGAATCATGCAATCCGCGCATGCGTATTGTACTATGTTTTGTTCGGAACATAGTGCAGTTATTGTCTACAGTAAATTTTCCATGACCTTTACCATGTTTACAACACTTACCGGGTTTAAGTGCTGTTTGTCAAGTGCCAACAATAACCCAGTGCTAAACTAGTTCCATCTACCACAGTCACAACCAATTAGCACCTAGAATGGGCCACTTGACTGTCATGGTTACCATTTCTGGTTGGCTTCACACTTGAGTTTGATGCGATCTCCTGTCATTTTACTTATCAGGGCGGTCCCCCGTTATTATAATGACAATGCTAATGAATTAAAGGCTGGCATAAAGAGTATAGATCAAGCTTGATTGACAGAAAGTACTAAATTCGTACCTCAAACAGTTTCGCGACACCCGTCTTCCAACTGCGGCAAATTTGAATTGAATTTGCACGGGATTTTGGACAAGATTTTGGGTTTTCATTTTTCACACAAATGTATGGTCCCCGTTACCGAAACTTGTATCGGGTTTAAAATGCAGACACATTAAAAAAAAAAGTAATCTCACTATAGAGCAAGTACTAAAATCATAGGTCGTATAATTTTTGATATATGATGCTAACTAGGTACCGTCCTATACCTACAACACAGCGCTACCAGTAGAGGTCAATTACCTATTGTGAGTGCATCTGTGTTGTGTGTATACAGTAGGCAACAATAACTGCATGATGTGATAATTTCTGGCATCATATTCGGAAACTCTTCACTGGTGGTGTTGTCGAGCACTGATCTTGTGGCATGGCTTTTGCCGTGAATTTCTTGTCGTTTTTAAATACCTAATTTACCCAGTGACTAATTATAATGTTGCTCTTGCAGGACAAGCGACCACACATTCACAATAAATTTCGTATATCATTCACTGAAACATCCATACATGCGTGCTCTGCTGGGTCCATTGGAACTTCAAGTATGGAGTAAGATTTCCAAGGTACCTTTAAATATACAAGAAGTGGACTATTTCTATGGCCTTGCTTGCGAGGCTAGACAATGGGACTGGAAACAGGTTTGTAAAGATTAATACAATATAGTGCAAAAATGAGCAATTCTAAACCTCTTTTTCTAACATTAAATGACTCTACCGCTCCCGGAGTAACGGAGTTAAAATCTAGTCAAAGAGACCCGTAGGCAGAACTTTTATTTGCAGAATTTGGTAGGATTTTTTTCTATGAAAACTCACTTTAATACAAAAAGTGTACTATATCCATCTAAAAATGAGTTTTTGTTGGCTGTTTTGAAAAATGAAAATGAAAAATTGTTCCTTTGTTAATTGTTCCTTTGACCTTTTTTGATATTTTTACTCTAAAAGCGCACTTTTTTGTGTCAATGGGTGGGGTGGGGGTGGGGACGGGTGCGTCTCACCATCCCACCACTTGTTGGTGGGTTTGTGCCCCCGCCCCCATGCAGACTTCCCCCTTGATGCCGGCTACGTCACTGTGTGAATAATGTTGACTACACTTTAATTGTAATGCAGGCCGAAGCTGATCTGAAGGATATAAATACTAAAGGTATGCCTGTTATGGTTCTTGCTGCTCAAAGAGATCCCGTAGTGCAGTTCTATATATTAAAAGGAATGATGGATTTACTTGGAATATCTCAAGAAAGCAGACTGACATATTCAGAAGATCACAGTGGGCACCAAAATGAAATAGGTAATGTTTTTATTGTGGTTTGTATGATCATGATCATCATGATCATGATCATCATCATCATCATCATCATCATCATCATCATCATCATCATCATCATCATCATCATCGTCATCATCATCTTCATGATGCTGCTGCTGTCCGCGATAATTAGTATTATTTAGTTATTCTTCCCCAAATAGCTTATCAAATTCAAAGGTACTTGGAAAGAAACTTCAGCAACCAGCAAACATAGAAAGTCTTTCAGTTGGGCTATTCTTTAGTTACTTTGCGAGGCCAGAAAAATTAAGGCCTGCATATTTTACATCCATTATTAATTTTTAGACATTATTAATGACATTATCGATTGAAATATGAATAATATTCTAATATAATTTGGGTCATTTTATTGCACAGATCATAAAATAAATTTTCTAATTTAAATAAAATTTCTACTAATAAATAAAATTTCGATTTTCATATGATATTTTGTCACATTTTGTGCATGACTCATGTCGAGGATTGAGAGCCAGAAACTTGAACACACAATCACATGCTCCCACAAAATGAGCATAAAGTCACCAGGGCACAATAGAACATTCTGGGACAAACAGTGATATTTAAAGGCAAAAGCAAGAAGCAAAGTTTGGTGTGATTTTAAAGGGTATAAAATAATGATTTCAAATCTGGAATATCTCAGAAATTTGTTTTTTCACTTTAGGCCTATGCTCAGTGCTCGATATGATAGTTGTCACATTTTGTTTTAGGGACAACAGCTGAACAAAAGTCCAAGTCGCACATATTTACTAAGAGTGCACATCGCAGGCATGCTTGGTTTCAAAGTTATAAACTTAATGTATGTTTATTTTCTTTTTACATTGTTATAAAAACGTCATCACGGACATATCAATTTGTAAATTATTGTTACAAACATTTACATTGCCAAAAAGCCATAAAAGAATAATTTAACAACAGGCTAACTTTCTGGAGAATGGCCCAGTTGCATTTTGGTATGATCGTTACACACTGCAAATATTGTGATCTATTATAATATGGTTTAATATATTTTTGTTTGTTTGTGTTTTTCAGAACATATCAATCCGTTGAAGCATGGAGTTATATTTGAGAAAGGCCACTGGATTCAAAAGTCGCACCCAAAAGTTGTAGCTGGTTTAATTATGAACTTTCTCAATGCAATCCAAGATTGCAAATAGAGCAAAATGTAAAATACATATATTATTATTATTATTATTATTATTATTATTATTATTATTATTATTATTATTATTATTATTATTATTATTATTATTATTATTATTATTATTATTATTATCAGCCTGATTGCTGATTAAGGGAATATTCGTGCTGAAAAACACACACTTAGGGGGAATGTGTGTTAAGGAGAAGATATTGCTGGCACATAACGTTTCAAGCGTAAATGTTAATGACATAGCGCCCTCTATATCTTAAAATTTAATAATGACAATATAGGGGTTGTTGTGGGGGCTATACATCTATAGCATGCTTAAGATTCGCGCAAACGGTTTTCATGCCCTTGATTTCAGAGGGCGTAAGTTCATAACAGAAAGAAACAGCCATGCAGACTCATAATCTGAGAGCTTGCTCGACGTGCGTGGGTTCGATTCCCCGTCCCACCACCGTGTTGCGCCCTTGGGCAAGGCGCTTTGCCTCGCTTGCCTCACCCCACCCAGGTGCAATGGGAAGCTGTTAGGGGTAGTCACAGTCGTTGTACTGATGGACCCTGCGCCACTTGTAGGCTGCAAACGTGGTTCCGACATATTCTAATGACGGCGGAATAAATGTAAAGCGCTTAGAGGCTGTTTACGGCATAAAGCGCTATATAAATGTCTACATTTATTTTTTTTATGAACAAGCGCGCCGGGACGTACTTATAATAGAATATCGATCCATGCACAATACATGAAACTTGTCTTAGCTCGTGAGTCGGGGGGGGGGGGGTGTCAGGAGGGCCGGCAACGGGCCGGATGCAAGGGGGACACAAGCCGTTTTTCGGGTTTATCCTTTGTGTAAGAATGCATGGAATTAGCGTAGCACAAATCTTCCAATTTTAAAATCGATTGGGGCACTTCCTAGCTCTTCCTCTGCCCCCGGGTATAACTCGTGTCACGTAGTGTAAAAATTGTCTTCTATTTGATGATAACTTGAAGATTTGTAACTGGCCAGAAAATATACCAGGCTGTGTATGCGAGGTTTAATTAAAATTAAAATCGTACATCACCTTGAAGTATTCATTCGATAAAGGCCTATTAACTGTTGCACGTGACCAATACCGGGGTCAAATTGTTAGGAACGTCCACTAACACTTGTAAGGGGGATCGAGAGGGGCTGATGCAAAAAAATTTCATCGCGAAAAAGTTTCAGTCCCCCCCTTTACAGACCTCAAAAATTTCAGGGCCCCCCCTTTTTGACATGAAAATTATGGGTAAAAAAAATAGAAGAGCATATAAACTTAATTTTTCCAGGAAAATTTATAGTCATTTTTTCCAGCCCCCCCCCCCTTAGGAGGGTTAACATTTTTCAAGGCCATCTTTTTTGCATCAGGCCCTCCTAACGAGTGTTTGTGAACGGTCCCTTACAAAAATGCTGGACCTAAAATAAATCATTTTCAACGCATGCATGAACGTCAACTGGTCTCCTCCGCCTTGTGGAGTGACTTATATCACACTGACGGCGGAGGAGCTCACGGTCAGACGGTTCTAACAAGCATTCTATAGTCTATGCCTCAACAATCCCCATCATATTCCAACCAGTCACTACAAAATATATTGTATGCTAAACATATAATTTAAAATTGTAAACCTGTTAAATAATGTATTTTTGTGCTAAAGTACGACACGTGAATACCCGGGGTACTCAAGTTTGGTTTTGGTAGGGACGTGCCGCTGAGAATTTGAAAGTGGACCCATAAATATACCAATTTTCCAAGAAGTTTGGACCTATTGATATACCAAAATTCTTAGTTTTTACAAATTTTCCCAAAATTTTGGGAAAATTTTGGCTAGATTAAGGCTAGATTAACCCTAACCCAACTAGGGCTCACTAAAGCTCACTATTAAAACCACTCTGCGTGAATGCATTCCACGGGACTTGATGACGCAATCAAACCAAGTCATATATACCCAGGGAATCGTTGGCCGGGCCAACGTCACCTGTGTAGCTACATGCTGGGGATCTTCTGCGTGGCATGCGAGGGGTCCGAGGTTCGAATCCCGGGGGTGCAAATTGACTTTCTTCTCCATCTTCTCTCCTTTTCCGTTCCTTCTTTCCCTTCCGATAGCCAAAAAACCACGGATAGGTTAGGGGTAAGGAGAAATTGGGCTATTTTCCGAAAAAATTGAGACAATTTTGAAAAAAGGACCCATTCATATACCAAAATAGGCTTTGAAAAATGGGGTAATTGATATACCAAAAGGCCGAAAATGCTACCCATATTTGCGGCACGTCCCCGTATGGTCATTTGTACTGAGCACCCCCCGGTGTGAATAACGTCATATAGGCTGCTCAAAACGTCACAATTGCTGCTAATCACTGGGAGACATTTTTTTGTGAAAAATCTGTGATTGGGTGAAAAATCCGTGTTGGATTGTAAATTTTCACACATTTTTCAACCGATCACAGATTTTTATCTGCAACTAAATGGCGCCTATTGTCTAGACCAGGATACATCACTAGTGAAGTACATGTCGTTGCCCTAATTATGTTAATCATGATCAGTTATTTTTTATCAACCCAACTGTTACGGTAGTGTACAGCTTTATTCCGTGATTATATGACGTCACAGGTGGTATTTTATGAGATTCCCCTCGTATTTACAAGATGCCTAGTACAGCTCTGGAACCAGACATGTCTTTTGCCGGAGTCTTTTGGTTAAGTGGAATTGGTAGACAAGTCAAGGAAATGGCCATGATGGATAATGTCTAATATATAACCGCTTCTTGAATTAAATAAAGTAATAAAATAATCTACATGGTACTTATTAAAAGCTATTAAAGTCCTACCGTCTAAACATGCACCCTTACTACATAATCGTCATTTTTGTAATATTGAAAACAAAGTGAAACATATGATTCAAACATGCATCTATTCACCAATCTTTGCCCAAGAACAAATGATACCAGTATGTTTCGATTATATCTATAACTACGTATTTATAAATACGCACGTGACCCATGGGCGTTACATACCAAGACCAGCAAGCGTGACCAAATCCTCATGTCATTGACCACTATACAGAAAAGGTTAGGAACTATTTAGATAAATATCATTAAATTTAAATGTTAATTGAATAGCAAAAATATTACACATGGGGATTCCGAATTTGTAATATGTTGTCAAAAACAGCATTTTGGATAGAACCAATCTATGTGATATGATTGGCCAAAACGTATCACCATCATTCTCTTCGATATCTATGTCGTCAGAAATTACACAATGTGTCAACTTCGGTGGGCGACCTAAGCATACCATGACACCATTTTGGAACTGCTCGGTTAATAATACATATGTTATAATAAGTTATTATAAGCACTGCATGTAGACCAAGTACTTGGGGCTTAGAGCGGTAAGTAGATGGGTAATAACATGGCTGTTTTTGTGGATGGTATATATAATTAATATTTAAACGAAGTGTAACACTTAATTAGTAATATGTTTGGAATATGAAGGGAGCATAATGTTTAAAAAATGCCATTATAGAAGAGGTCTCAACTACAGTGGAAATTTCAATTGAATACACAGCCAGATATAGCGTGTCAACTTTTTGCGTACACTGCGAGATGTACGCCAGCGTGTGCGACTGTGCGTAAGTGACGCGGAAGTATATCCAACCATGCCAACGCTCTCGTGATTGGTTAGTATTGTATCGAAGGTCGTGCGTTCGCGTTGTAGTTTGAAATACGCGATATATGTACGATCGCGGTTGGCTCGAGTACAGCTGTTGAAAGCTGTGTTCATTCAATTGGAATCCACCCAAGTCCATGGGAAGTGATTTTGAGAAATAAACCTGTGTATCATTTTAATTCCTTCAGTTAGATTTACCTGGTCAATATGGTAAGTTTTACGTGCAAATGAGTGGGTTAAACTGTATCGGGTTTGACGATAGCATTTCAGGGACTTCGTGGGGTTCATTTTAAATGTTGGACTTGGGTGGTTTTTTGAATCATATACAAAGACAACAATGTTGGAATGAGATTATCACTAGTAAGATAATACAAAATAAAGCACACAGGTATGTATAATGTTGATAAGCATACTGCCATGTAATATCAACCACACACCTTCCTTTATTAAACCCATTTTTTTTTCAAAAGTCACTCTCCAGCAATGAATGTGTTACAAGTGGACTTTTATACATACTGGCTTTAAATCAATGTGTTACAAGACTCAAATCCTGGACTTGGGTTATTCTTTCATCTGTTTCATACATGCTATTTTTCACATGCTCAATAGACACAGAGGATGAATTTGAGTTGTTCTTTCATACAAATGACAGGCCTATGCATAGCAACAATTTCCTATGCTTAACTCAATTTGGCCAAAGTATGGACTTGGGTGGGTTTTGTATTCATATATTCAATTGAATGTAAGGCGACTCTGCACAATACCATTTGTTACATGTAGAAATAAAAAAGTAAAATATAAAACAATTGATCAATTAAATACTTCAATAATATATATATGGATAAATATGAAGATATATGCTGTTAAAAATAATATATTAATATTGTGGACTATGCTTACAATGTACCGTGTAGAAAACGTCCTTTGGACCAGCTGTGTATAACAGGTTACTTTAACGGGTTTGCAATGGTGTGAATGTATAGATGAACGTCCCAAACATATGCATCAATCCCGGGGGTTATCGTAAATTTCCTGAATTTTGAGCACCTCGTTGACGCCCATCTTTAAAGGTCCGTGACCCGATCGACAGCATCATCCCCAATATTTTTCATTGCTGATGAGGTTTTGGTATCACATGATAGATACTATTTTTCTCATTGCTATCCTGAAATTTGACGCTCCAAGTCGATGTATTTCCGGAGAAATCATGAAGCACAGCGGCCTTTTGAGGCTACCACTTTGTAAATACTAAAAATTACTTCGGATTCTGGACAGGGAATTAATTGCGAATCATCAGTCTCCTCAACAGCTACTTTGGTTTCGCGTCATTCACATTCTGTGAAAGAAGCGAACTACACTAAGTGCTGAGGAAACGGCGCGCCGTTTATAGCTTAAAAAATTCCTTGACGATCTCAGTGGGCGAAATGGCTCAATTGGTTAGCGCATTATGTTTTTACCCGAGGGGTACCCAGTTCAAAATCCGGTGGTGGAAGGGTTTTTTTCCTCTCCATTTTTAACCCAAACTTTTTTATATTCATTTGAAATGTACATGTTGCAAGGAGAAATATATTCCTTTTTTTCTAAAACGGTACGAAAAAGAGTTAAACACAAATATTTTCCGTTCAATACGGGCCGTATTTTTTTTTCTAAAACGGTACGAAAAAGAGTTAAACACAAATATTTTCCGTTCAATACGGGCCGGGCATTGCAACATTGTCGTCAGGTCTTGTTGCTTGCCTGCCCAGAATGCAATTCACGCATACCAAGGTATTGGATTGCAAATTTGGGTATTTATTCACATTTACGCTGAAAATGCTCTCGTTTTTCACAAAGCAGCATAAAGGGGGCGATATTTGATATTATTATGTAATTTTAAAGACAATCCATATCCAAAACCAATAGGGTTACCCCCCTTTAATTTATTTCTGCGGCTGAATCAAATTGACCAAATTTAAATAAATGACCTTCCCCCAAATGTTCAACTATTTGTTAAATTTAGGAAGACTCTAATGTAAAAAGATCTGGACCGATGGTTATCACTGCCGTTGCAATATTAAAAATAACAAATTAGTTAATAATTATGATTATGATATTAAAAATAATTATATTACGCGATATCAAATACCCGATCACATAACCAGGGAAATTTAGCCATTGATTTTTACTAAATATACACTACAAGATCAAGATGATACAATCGATTTTAAGCTTGTTAACATCACTGAAGCTTCGTGGTCACCGCAAAATTGGACGGCGATAATGTGCACACTCGCCTAAGATAACCAAGGATGGAACTTCCAAGGAGGGCACAAGTTTGTAGGTGTGATCAGAGGGCTATAAACCGACCGCGTGAAAACGGTGGTTGGCGCAAACAAAGCTCCGCGTATGTCGCTCGCGTTAATCTGTGCAAAGGACTGCCGTTCTTCTCTGAAACCGAGCGTAGTTTGCGTCTAAGCGATGTATGTAATCCAATCATAGAAGAAAACATTCTGGGTGAGTATTATCTTGCCGTTGACAAGTATCGTTGATTTTTACCGTCTTATATTTCTATTCCATTTTTTTTCGCAATTTATAGAACCTGTAGATTCTATTGAAGCAAGTAAACATGGCCTCTTATCAATTTGGTCGCTGTTTGATTCGAAGTCATGCACACAGAGGTATAGATCTGTTTAGACGCTACACAACCAATCAACAAAGATGCATGAACGTCAATTCCTTGTTGCTCAAAGACTGTAAATATCAACCATTAAAATATTCAGCGAAAAATCATTGCTGGA
Source organism: Amphiura filiformis (assembly GCF_039555335.1). Taxonomy (NCBI): domain Eukaryota; kingdom Metazoa; phylum Echinodermata; class Ophiuroidea; order Amphilepidida; family Amphiuridae; genus Amphiura; species Amphiura filiformis. The sequence continues at coordinate 22,669,931 of NC_092645.1, forward strand.
ATGCAAACCATTTGATAAAGGTTCTCAATAGCACCTGGTTACCACAGACACCCAGAATGTTTCATTCGATGACGCATAGTTGCCAGAAACAGTTGCAGAATGCAATGCCAAATGCCAAATCAAGCAACGGAAGAGCTCACGTAGCTCACACCTTACAAGAGGCTGTTCTAGATGTAATGGATGCGAGGTACCGGATAGGTTACGTGGATGTAGGTGATAAAAGTAATCCAATAATATTGTGTCTTCATGGTATGCCAGCGTCGTACAAGGACTTTCTTCCCATGATGCCATCGCTAGTCAGCAATGGAGCCAGAGTAATACTCTTCAACTTTCCAGGTATAAACGAAATATCAGACTTTTAAAGTTTAGTTTCAAAATATCAAAACCTAGCCTTCAATTAATCTTGCCAATAAATGGAGAGTGGCTTAACAAATCAAAGCTGAAAGCGGAAGCGGAAAAAACACATGTCATAATCTTTCACTTTGTTTGGTATCAGGTAAAAGCTCATATTTTTCTCATTAACATATCGAAATTAAGCGTTTCAAATCGGTATATTTCAGAAGACATCGTCAAAAAACTGTTGAATTAGTCTAAACTGTGGTATACCACGTTTGAAAATAATTCGACAGTTTTTTGATGATATCTTTAGAAATTCACCGATTTAGCACTCCTAATTTCAATATGTTAATGAGAAAAATAAAATGTCTCATTCGATATCAATTTATTACATGTATATTATTAATAAAATCACTGTAGACTACCATTTATCATGATTAGCACGCTGTATAAATTTCAGTAATTCTACTAGGAAGAAACATTTACGTGTTGTTTTCGTATGAATACTTGACAGGGACGACATTTTATGTTATGCGTCACTTTTAAAGAATTCCATTTTCCATTTGGCGGGGTGGAATAGCGTCCAGTCAAGTGGTACTATTGTGCTATTGACTGGGTAAAATTTAGGTTAAGATAACAAATGCTATACATATTTGACAGGTCTTTCTACTTCGATTTTTACTGTAAAAGTAGTAATTGTGAAAATAAAATAATATATTCGCCTAATTACTAGAGTAGCGTAAAAACTCGATAGTTAGTATATGTGCTTACTATCGAGCGCTTTTAAAACATGCAAAAATGAAGAGCTCCATCCACAAAAGTGTAAAGGGTGTTGAGTAAATCATCGATACACATAGTTATATACGAGCAAGTAAACATGTAAATGGGTGTCTGAACACCATTAGCTCAGTTGGTAAAGCGCCGGACTTTTGTATAATTTCATGTTTTCAAAAGCGCTCGATAGTAAGCACATATGCTGATAATTGAGTTTTTACGGTGTGTGTGATTAGTGCTGTCATATATTGTTCTTGCTTTTCTGGTCTCATAATATAGGTGTTGGGTACAGTTGGCACTTGGAGGGATCTCCATATGACTACTCTCATCTGAGTAAGGCTAAACTTGTTGAAGCATTTCTATCGCATCTAGGAATTGACAAGTACGTACGTATATTAGTGTGCGATCTACCTTTTAAGGACCCAACTGATCTCATGTTGGACCTGTCAAGCTTAAGTCTACCTTAAGGCCTCCTTTATAATATTGTGTAAACATTGCATTCCATAAAGATTATAAGAACTATTTTATATAATAAAGAAAATTTATACTAATTTATATTCCTGATTTTACAAATTGTTCTCAATATAACGGTTGCAAAAGCGTGGAAACTTTCCAGATTAAAATTTGGGAAACTTTCTTCGGAATGTTTTGGGAATAAAAATGGGTTAGAAATTTTGGGACATTTGTAAGTTTGGCACATGATATGGTTCATGCATTGTACCGCGTGAATATTGTAGTGCAGAGCGATATAGTCAAACTTATCGTATATGGTAGTTAATCCGATTATTACGTCACAGTGACATAGACTTTGTGTGGCGATCATTTTGATCGTGGTTCAGGGCTCGAAATCGTGATCCGGTTGGCATAGTGATTATCGAATTACACGTAACACTTCACTGGCAAATTACTAGAACAGGAACATTCAAGCAGTCACGGGTTTGGAACTTTTTATGATCCAGAGAAGGAAATTTACTCCATACTTTATGTTCCTGTGGTTGAAACACTAAGACTTATACTGTTCTTTTATATAACTTTGGCTTAAGCATCAAAACCACCTTGGGCGATCCAGCCCATTTTGTCCTGGATTGCAGTTCAATCTCACCTAATACCAGTAGCATAGACAGTGGGAGCTAAGGGGCAAGCTGGCCCTGAGAAGTATTGTCGCCCTCTCCGCCACAGTCGGTTGCTGGCCACTCTGGCTCTGTTATTCAAGATATTTTTGTACATTTTAGCCAATTTTTGACCACTTCCGTCAAATTTTGCCCTTCCCCCATGAAAGTTGCCTTGCAGTGACGCAATATAATCTTTCAGAATATATCATGTGGGTTATACGAATGACTAATAACATTCTTCTATGTACTTGTTTTACAAGCATTATTAACTTAATTGTTTCGTTAAATTTGTGCAATAAAAGTAAAATGCCAAAAATGTTTGTTTCCTTTTTTCATTTCAGAGTCAATATGCTAGTATCTCATTGCGCATCAGGTCATACAGGGATGCAACTCTGTGCCAACACTGATCTAATACAAGGTGTGTCATTTATATCACCATTAGCTCATTTGCCTCACAGGTGAGTACCATACTGTATGTGCGGGCTTGTAATGTTAATGTTTACACAGTACAAAAAAACAAAAAACAAAACAAAACAACAACAACAACAACAACAACAACAACAACAACAACAACAACAACGTTTCTACATTGCTTTCATCTACAAAACCTATACTAATATCAACCTTTTGTGCTTAATGATTGCCATCGTAATAAATGTAGCCAACATATTAAACAAAATCAAGTCTGTATGCTTACCAGCCCCCCCACACACACACATAAAATATGCATGTAGAGAGTCTCATTTCAATATACTATCTACAATAATCGGGAGTTGGTTACAAACTAGTGCCAGTAATGTATAAATATCCATAAACATGATAAAGATTGCAACGCGATATTCATAATGTTTAAAGCATGCGACATAGGTTCATCTGTCAATTTATATAAGGATCATGCAATCCGCGCATACGTATTGCAATATGTTACCTTCGGAGACTCTTCACTGGTGATGTTGGCGAGCACTGATCTTGTGACATGGCTTCTGCCGTGAATTTCTTGTCGTTTGTAAATACCAAATTTACCAATATGGATATACCCATTGACTAATTATAATTTTTACTTACAGGGTAGGCGACTATACATTTATGATAAATTCCATATATTATTCACTGAAACTGCCATTCATGCGTGCTCTGCTGGGTCCATTGAACTTCGCGCATGGAGTAAGATTTTAAGGTACCTTTAAATATACAAGACGTGGACTATTTCTATGGCCTTGCTGCGGAGGGTAGAAACTGGAACTGGAAACAGGTTTGTAAATATTTTTATTCAAATCATGAAATGTCAAAAATGCTAAACATACCGCGTGCATGTGTATTATTGAATCATTCAATCAGTGTATGCATATCGCTATTCGTCTTACGTTTTGTTTGTTCGTCCTAGCTGTGTGAAGCTACGCCAATAGTCATGATCATGATTATAATGATACGATCGGCGAACTAATACACGCATTGTAGGCACTAGAATGAAATTGCAATTTTCTTCGTTTTACCTTTAAAAAATGGCACATAATACTGCAAAAATGAGCGATTTCGAACCTCCTTTTCCAACATTGAATGTCTCCGCAGTTCCCGGAGTATCCGAGTTAAAATCTGGTCGAAGAGACCCGTAGGTAGGACTTTTTTGCAACGGAATGGTGACACATTTTCCAAATATGGATTTTTTTTCTAACTTTAATGGCAAAAGTATTAAACTTATAATAAGCATCTAAAATGAATTTTAGTTGGCTATTTTGAACAGTTTAGCTTTGTTAATTTTTCTTCTCACTTTATACCTTCTTTGATATTTTAACTATAAAATGTGGTTTGGGAACGGGTGCGTGGCACCAGCAGCACCACACCCTACCACTTTTTGATGGGTTTGGGCCCCCGCCCCATACATTTTTTTCCCCCCTAAAATGTCGCGTACGTCACTGCGTGAATAATGTTGACTAGAATTTAATTTTAATGCAGGCTGAAGCTGATCTGAAGGATATAAATACTAAAGGTATGCCTGTTATGGTTCTTGCTGCTCAAAGAGATCCCGTAGTGCAGTTCTATATATTACAAGGAATGATGGATTTACTTGGAATATCTCAAGAAAGCAGACTGACATATTCAGAAGATCACAGTTTGCACCAAAATGAAATAGGTAATGTTTTTATTATTGTTTGTATCATCATCATCATCATCATCATCATCATCATCATCATCATCATCATCATCATCATCATCATCATCATCATCATCAGCAGCAGCAGCAGCAGCATTATCATCATCATCATCATCATCATCAACATCATCATCATCATCATCATCATCATCATCATCATCATCATCATCATCATCATCATCTGCAGTAACATCATCATCATCATCTTCTTCTTCTTCTTCTTCTTCTTCTTCATGATGTTGCTGCTGTCCGCGATCATTATTATTATTTAGTTATTCTACCCCAAATAGCTTATCAAAGGTACTCGGAAAGAAACTCCAGGAACACAGCGAACATAGAAATTATTTCAGTTGGGCCATTCTTTTGTTACATTTATGTCAAAGCTACATTTTTCGCTCTGCTCGCGACGCTAGAAAAATTAAGGACTGTATGTTTTAAATCCATTATCAATTGTTAGGCATTATTATTAATGACATTTTCGATTATAATATGGAGTGTCCATTATTCTAATATAATTTGTGACTTTTTTACATAAATCATATAATAGTTTCTCACATTTTGTGCATAAATCATGTCAAGGGTTGAGAGCCAGAATTCACAATCACCTGCGCCCACAAAATGAGCATTAAGTCGCAGGGCACTATAGAAGATACATTCCATTAAATATGACAAAATTCAACAGGAAACAATAGAACATTCTGGAATCTTTTTGGGTTCTTGAACAAATAACCCAAAAAGTTCTAAGTTGTACATCTTGACTAAGAGTGCACATCCCTGGCATGCTTGGTTTCAAAGTTTTATTGTTGTTTTTTCCCTTATTTTTTCCTATATCTCAATTTTATTATTGCGCACTTTATTTTGATTGGATCAGATCATGTCATACTTCAGCACGGACAGATCAACTTGAAAATTATTGCTACAAACAGTTCTGTGACCAGAAATATACAGAAATATACAGACATATCGAGAAATCAAACAACAGGACCACTTTCCGTAGAATGGTCCAGTTGCAATTTCAATGATCATTACACATCTCAAATAATGTGATCTATTTTAATATGGTTTAACATATTTTTGTTTGTTTGTGTTTTTCAGAACATATCAATCCTTTGAAGTATGGAGTTATATTTGAGAAAGGCCACTGGATTCAAAAGTCTCACCCAAAAGTTGTAGCTGGATTAATTATGAACTTTCTCAATGCAATCCAAGATTGCAAATAGAGCAAAAATCTAAATACATGCTAACAGATTTTCCTCCAATTTTATTATTATTATTATTATTATTATCATTATTATTATTATTATTATCATTATTATTATTATTATTATTATTATTATTATTATTATTATTATTATTATTATTATTATTATTATTAATACTTGTAGTCCTGATTCAAAAGCAACTGTATTCCCAAAATCGTCCCCCAGGGCAAGGCGCTTTACCTCGCTTGCCTCACCACACCCAGGTGCAATGGGAAGCTGTTAGGGGTACTGATGTACTGATGGACCCTGCGCCACTTGTAGGCTGCAAACGTGGTTCCGACATATTCTAATGACGGCGCAATAAAAGTAAAGCGCTTTGAGGCTGGTTACGGCATAAAGCGCTATATAAATATCTACATTTATTTTATTTTATTTTTAAAATTTGGCATCGAATCCATGTGCTACGCGTTTTGTATTGCACGTATTGTCTATATTCGATAGTGGCGGTAGTAGGCAATTTACTACCTTCTAATACCTTGATAACCAACACGTATACTAATTTTAAAAGCACTTTAAAACAGTGGTTTTAATTGCCAATCTAAAAGCATCACAAATATTTTGAAAGAACTATTGATCCGTGTGCTAATAATGATGATTATGCGCTGTGAGTGAAACGAAAAAGGACCTAACAATAAACATATATTTAGACGTTTTGGCTAATTACGGCAGTTGCATTGGCTTTATAATGGTACAGAAAGTTCCTCATGATTAGTCCAAGGCAATTGGTAATTTATTTCAAGCATTTGTAGAGCACTGGGTGGAAACTCATAAGCATCCATTCTTTAGTAAGTGCAGAGGTAAACGTTGATACATTCATGTCACATGGCTGTGTTTGAATGTCTAATCTACCTGCAGTTCGTGATATCTTAGTTATATCTTAGTTGTATAGTCCGCCCTTGTCATTTCATTTTTTCGTCTGTCATAGTGTTGAGCAGCAATTGATCCTCAGCCTCTCTGATCATTACCGTACAGTGTGATTTAGTGTTTGATTCAAAATAAGTGCTTTCTTTAGTTAATTATTGTCCATGTTTCTGACTGCCTATGCATCTGAACCATAATTGCACTAACAATTGCTTGGCAATAATTATACGGGCATTTCACATTATGTTTTATTGCTTTTACGTGTGCCATCCGCATGGATTAGTAGCATATTTGCGCCTGCTCCAAAATAATTGTCCTTATATTAGGATGTTCTGCTTTAGGAATAACTAAAATTAAAATAAAAACATTTAACAGCGTGCATCTTTAATTAGTTGCCACCCAACTACACGGAACTGTTGATTTCGTATGCCATATATAGCCACGTTCGCCCAAGGAACTGAATATAAGACACAATGAGTTATCAAGACAATGGAAGCAGAGACTTGGTAGCCCGTGATATTTTCATAACACAGAAGAGCAGCGTACGGTGTCCACCCTAATGCTAAGCTTAAACTCACTAGTAAGAATGTTACCAATGCTTTGTAGTTGTTTCGATAATTTTGATTGTCTCCTCTGTTGTTGAATCTGGCCCTTTCCATCGTGATTCGTTGCTCGTGTTTCTTAGCGATTTGCAAAAGCCGAAAACAACTAATTAAAACAAAACAAATTGGGAGTACAATAAAAAGTACAACACCACTAATTAACCACTCATTTGATAACTTAAAGAAGCAGTAACCAAAGCGATTATCAAATACTGGTACTTTGTTGTTGACGATTGCGTCGACTGTGCTGAAACCCCAGCAGGTCATCCAAAATACCCAGAAAAGTAGAATAGCCACATGGCAACGTGTTTTTGTCACAATAATAGGGTATTTCAATGGATAAATAAAAGTAAAGCGCTTTGAGGCTGGTTACGGCATAAAGCGCTATATAAATATCTACATTTATTTTATTTTATTTTTAAAATTTGGCATCGAATCCATGTGCTACGCGTTTTGTATTGCACGTATTGTCTATATTCGATAGTGGCGGTAGTAGGCAATTTACTACCTTCTAATACCTTGATAACCAACACGTATACTAATTTTAAAAGCACTTTAAAACAGTGGTTTTAATTGCCAATCTAAAAAGCATCACAAATATTTTTGAAAGAACTATTGATCCGTGTGCTAATAATGATGATTATGCGCTGTGAGTGAAACGAAAAAGGGACCTAACAATAAACATATATTTAGACGTTTTGGCTAATTACGGCAGTTGCATTGGCTTTATAATGGTACAGAAAGTTCCCGCGATTAGTCCAAGGCAATTGGTAATTTATTTCAAGCATTTGTAGAGCACTGGGTCGAAACTCATAAGCATCCATTCTTTAGTAAGTGCAGAGGTAAACGTTGATACATTCATGTCACATGGCTGTGTTTGAATGTCTAATCTACCTGCAGTTCGTGATATCTTAGTTATATCTTAGTTGTATAGTCCGCCCTTGTCATTTCATTTTTTCGTCTGTCATAGTGTTGAGCAGCAATTGGATCCTCAGCCTCTCTGATCATTACCGTACAGTGTGATTTAGTGTTTGATTCAAAATAAGTGCTTTCTTTAGTTAATTATTGTCCATGTTTCTGACTGCCTATGCATCTGAACCATAATTGCACTAACAATTGCTTGGCAATAATTATACGGGCATTTCACATTATGTTTTATTGCTTTTACGTGTGCCATCCGCATGGATTAGTAGCATATTTGCGCCTGCTCCAAAATAATTGTCCTTATATTAGGATGTTCTGCTTTAGGAATAACTAAAATTAAAATAAAAACATTTAACAGCGTGCATCTTTAATTAGTTGCCACCCAATTACACGGAACTGTTGATTTCGTATGCCATATATAGCCACGTTCGCCCAAGGAACTGAATATAAGACACAATGAGTTATCAAGACAATGGAAGCAGAGACTTTGTAGCCCGTGATATTTTCATAACACAGAAGAGCAGCGTACGGTGTCCACCCTAATGCTAAGCTTAAACTCACTAGTAAGAATGTTACCAATGCTTTGTAGTTGTTTCGATAATTTTGATTGTCTCCTCTGTTGTTGAATCTGGCCCTTTCCATCGTGATTCGTTGCTCGTGTTTCTTAGCGATTTGCAAAAGCCGAAAACAACTAATTAAAACAAAACAAATTGGGAGTACAATAAAAAGTACAACACCACTAATTAACCACTCATTTGATAACTTAAAGAAGCAGTAACCAAAGCGATTATCAAATACTGGTACTTTGTTGTTGACGATTGCGTCGACTGTGCTGAAACCCCAGCAGGTCATCCAAAATACCCAGAAAAGTAGAATAGCCACATGGCAACGTGTTTTTGTCACAATAATAGGGTATTTCAATGGATAGCTGCATGCTATATAGCGCTCTCCATTGATCATTACAACAGATGATAAACTTATGTATTGCAATGCTGTCAAAACATAAATATGAACTGCACAAAAAATATCTTGATCACGCAGAGTCGCTAAAGCTGAGATCAATGTCAGCGGTAAAAGTCCAAATGCACCATAACAGAAGTCTGAGATTGTTAGAGATAACAAGCAAATCCGAGCAGCTTCGTTAAGAAATCGCATTCTTCGTAATACCAGAAGACAGAATCCATTGCTGGAGATCACTAGCAGTGTCAGTACTGCAAACGCCAATGTTCGAGCATAAGTGAATGTTAATGAAATATCTTGAAAAGCGGCATCTGTATGATTACAGCTACCACTAGAATTATCGCAGTTGTTTATCATGATGAACTGTTGTGTAGCAATAACGTTTTGAGCGAATCTGTATTACTGAGTTACCGATTCTTCAGCCAATTTAGCATCGGTAACGCTTTGATCCCGGGCTTTGATAGTCATACTCAGGCATTTGTTAAGCTGATGCCTAATAGGTGACACGTGTTGTTAAATGCACTGTCACTATATTGCTTTATGTATCAGAAAATCGGTAAAAGTGGCATAAAAATGCTATTAGCATTTTGAATAATAATGTTTTGTTGATTGGTGTCTTACGCACATTTTCAAACCAGTAAAACCAGAGGACAGAATTAATTGGTTAAGATCACTAATTGGATTTTAAAGGTTTACACTGAAAATGCCAATGTTCGAATGTTCGATTGCTATTGTTGGAATCATTGGAATTACTTATTTCTTAATATTCGTGCTATAGCTGATTGTCTGCTGCGATTAACTCTATACATTCTAAAACCTTGACAAGTAACACGTATTCTTGCTTTACGTCAATTTCCAGGTGGTGGTCGCCGTGCATCCTCTAAATTCAGTACATTTTCATCGTCAACCGTGTAATTGAATGGGATTTGTTTGAAATTTTAAAACGCTTGAAATTTAACAAACAAATAGGCCTATGTTAATAAATAATATAAATACAAGCTAAAACCGTTGGGGTTCGATAATGAACCCCACAAAACTAACCGAGTATATGGAAAATGCCATACGGCCGGGTGGTTTCACAAGTTGCCGGCACTATCATGCTACTCGCCACAATTTCTATTGTTTAACATGCCATTTTGTCACTAGGAGACCAAGCCAAATATAAAACAAAATGTCTGAGAAGAGAATGAAAAAGGCGGTATTCGCTTTTTGTATTTTAAAACGGATTATGCTAAACCACTTTTCTCCCTGACGTGGCAGTGACGTCATGCATCTGCTTCGCTCGTGTATCTATGCGGCGTCTTTAATTGCGTGCGTATTTACACCATCGCTTTGAGCTAACGCTAGCGGTTTGAGGCTGCGCACTAATATCACTGTCATATCAATGTGAAAAATCATATATATGCGACTGGTCAGCGAATTATTTTATTGCAATTTGGGTTGAATTGTATTTGCCTGACTTGTTTGTAACATACCGTGAAAGGAGAGTTTATCATGAAGGGTTGATGCACATTACTATACAACAACTACCATGACTTTCAAGATGAATGCACCGAAGTTAGCTTTTCAAAGTTAGATTCATGCGGTAGTACCTGTCACCAGCAAATTCTACACATAATAACTGCACATTTTCAAACCAGTAATACCAGAGGACAGAATCAATTTCCATTGTTTAACATGTCATTTTGTCACTATAGCCAGGGAATAAATAAGATTGGGAAGGGTCAGTCAAGGATAAATGTATTAAAACTATGGACGCCGCCATTACCCTGCCATCGCGTAGGCCTGGAACACTACAGCGATTTCTACCCGCTGTATCGCGCCCATGCAAGCAAAATTCTCGTAAAACTCGTCTCTTGCTGCATCCACGCTTAGACTTTTTCAAGTCCGGCTGTAAAGTATTTTTTACAAATGTTGAACAGCTATTTTAATGATATTTTTAGCCCATAATTTATTAAATACATCAAATCGACCAACAATCTCGCGATCCCGGCCAAGAATACAACAAAATACTCTTTTAATCATGAGAATTAACCTAAATTTACACGCCCTTCACGTTAGACTTAGCAACAGTCTATTCAGATATCGTTGTCAAGTTCGCGGTGATTGAACCCCGATAACTAACAGTCGGGAACGCGTACTGTTACGCGTTGTCATGGTGCTGGGCGAGTTAGGGGGTGCTGGCGGTCGCGCGGTTAGCACCCGTTAGCACCCTATGGCGGCCTCCATACGTGTGTCAAATTGTGTGGTTCGCGGCAACTTCTGTACAGCATACCGTAGCGTGCAAATTTGGCCAAATTTGGAGAATCGGCGAATCACTGTCAATTCACTGCTATAGCCAAAATAATTAATTCTCGATCATGAGAGCCAACTTGGGTACGCACAGTGATTTGCGTCGAGCGCACTACGCAAATACCAGCGCTTACGACGCAAACACAGCTTTTGAGAATTGACCAATCACACGGTCGTTGCTAGGCAAGTTCAAGGTTCGGTCATGCAGGTCGCGCGATCATGTTATTCTATGAAAAGTACGCTGACGCAGAAGGTACATCCTCTCATGATTGAGAATTTGTTATTTTGGCTATAGGAGACCAAGCAAAATATGATGTCTCAGCAAATAACTATTAAAGGAACAACACATACCGCCAATATGAAAAACAAAATGTCTCAGAAGAGAATGAAAAAGACGGTATTCGCTTTTTGTATTTAAAAACGGATTATGCTAAACCACTTTTCTCCCTGACGTGGCAGTGACGTCATGCATCTGCTTCGCTCGCGCATCTATGCGGCGTCTTTAATTGCGTGCGTATTAACACCATCGAAGTCAGCTTTTCAAAGTTAGATTCATGCGGTAGTAGCTGTCACCAGCAAATCTACACATAATAACTGTTAAAGAAGACAAATGTATCAGGCTTCGAGAATATATTTACGAGAAACATTGTGGAGCCACATTTTTCCAGTTTTTGCCATTTAACTTCAAAACTGAAGTGTGCTCGTTAATATTATCAACTCGTCAGATTTGGGTATTTTCACTGGTTCTTTAGTCTAAAAAACTCCGTTAAACAACCCATAACATTTCTATCGCGCATTTCGTGTGTCAGCTTTATTTGGCCTTACCCTTTGATATACAATATTACATGATATTTGTCACGGTAGGTACAAAATATTATTGAAACCTTGTTAAATGGTAGGAATACCTTGTCCCAATTTCTATAATTTGGAGACATATTTATTTAAAAAGTGATCGGAATGCAACAGTTCATCATTGTCTTTCTTTATCAATTTCACCCGGTATTTCGTATTAACCAGAATTAGTGTCAAAGCAATTTCAGAATTTGCAAAAAAATATTTGGAGACGACTGCTGCCCTATAACTACCGTAACGACGAAGCAGCTCTTCGTCAATTTTTCAGTAGCGTTTTTAATTTAAAGAGCAGTATATGGTGTCTACCCTAATACTAAACTTAAAGTTACCACTACAAATGTTATAAGTGTGTTATGGTTGTTTCGACCGCGATTCTTTCTTGGTGTTTCTTAGCGATTTGCAATAACCGCACACAACTAATTAAAACAACACAAATTGGAAGTACAATATTAAATACAACACCACGAATTAAAATATCATCTGAGTACTTCATGGCGCACTGACCAAAACGAATGTCAAATAATGGTAATTTGTCGTTGAAGGATGCGTAACTTGCGCCGGAACACCAGACTATCCAAAATAACCAGCAAAGGAAGACAGCCACATGACAACGTCTTCTTGTCACAATAATATGGTATTTCAGTGGAGATAGCTGCATGCTTTATAACATTCTCCATTGATCATTACCACGGATGATAAACTTGCAACATTAGCAAAACCACGAAATAAATTGCACAAAAGATATTTTGATCTTTTAAACTGTGAATAGAAGAGAGTAATGTCAGCGGTAAAAGTCCAAATAAACCAAGACAGAGATCTGATATTGTTAGAGATAGCAAGCAAATTCGAGTACCATCTTTAAGAAATCGCATTCTACGTAATACCAGAAGACAGAATCCATTGGTGGAGATCACTAACAGTGTCAGTACCGCAAATACCAATGTTCGAATGAAAGCAAATGTAAAATGTCTTGAAAATGATCATCTGTATGATTACATCTACCACTAGAATTATAGCAGTTGTCTGTCATGATAAACAGTTGTGGTGTCATTAAGGTTCCTATAATTATATCCCTGTCAATCAAGAGGTTGGCATCAAAATCACGATCGTATCGTCTATAATTGATAGTCGTACCAGTACCTTGGTAAGCGAAACGAATTCTAATCTGTAAGTTTAATCTTAACAAAAACCATAAAAGACGAGATTTTGTTTCCATCGTTGTGCTAATGTATACCCTGAAAGGGTTAAGACCGAAAATTGCCTACCATTGTGCGGTTATTGCAAATCGCTAATAAACACCAAGAACGAATCGCGATGGAACGGGCCAGATTTGGTGATGGAGGAGAACATCAAGATCATCGAAACAACAATAAAGCACTGGTAACATTCTTATTGGTAACCTTAAGTGGTATTAGGATGGACACCATACATTGCTCTTCTGTACTATGAAAACATCACTGACTACAAATTATCTGCCTCCGTTGTCTTGATAACGCAGTGTATCTTATGCTTATATTCAGTTCCTGGGGCAAATGTGGTTATCTAGTACGTAAGAAATCAACAGTTTCGTTTAATTGCGATGCAACTTCTGAAAGTGCGTTTTAACACATAACTTATAGGGGGGTGATCTCTGAACCACTTTGTGAGATATTATTTCAAAACTTGTGGAAATAGTTGTAGTGGCATTGGATTAGTGGGAAAATGCCTTTTGTTTCATCCAATTCGGTTAATTTACCCCCTGGACATGGGGTCTGAATATATTGATTTTTTTTGCATGTTTCGGTAAAGGACCATTAGGCCAATTATTCTTTAAACATCACTTATCATTGAATATTTTACAAATTGGTATCAATTATTCAAAGTATTCTTTGATATTAAAAAAAAAATCCAACACCCCATTTGACGTCTCAATGACGTCATAACATAGATGTCTTTTTGTGGGTTGCACCAACACGCATGGAAGGTGGCACGCAATGCTTTTTGTTTTTTCCGCTACACGGTATAAATAAGGAATTTACACTTAATTTGGGTGTACTGTATCTTGGATCAAGTCTCTACCTTGAAAAAGTTGCCCACATTGTATAACTTGTGTAAATATTAGAATTAGGTTTTTATGCCCCATATTTGAAGTAAACAATTTTTATTGCAATGATTTCGAGATCATGAACCCAAACTGGGTGATTACTGTGACGACAGTAGGCTACAAGTATACAAGTTCCCAAGTTGGCAATAGATATCTACTTGCATATTCATGACTTTCTTGTGATGGCCATCAAGATGTGACTATTTCAAAAACAGGGTTGAGGTTGTTTATTCTGCTTGAAGAATTTAGGCAGATATGAAATGTGGTTGATATATGTTATTTACATACAAGTGTAGGAGACCAGTTCTAGAGAGCGGCACATCATGGGTGATAATTGGTTGTGAATACTACCACAGGCTATTTATTTTGTCTAATTACCAGTATTCCAGACACTTACATGTACTAATATTAATGCAAAATGATTGTGGTGATTCATCTGTGGTGATGTCTTTTTAAAGACAGCTCTTGTTTTTAACTGATTACAAAGGATAATACACCAATGTAATTTCAAGAATATGATCAGTCCCACCACCACCCCAACAGGCTGCTGGACATGATAGGGGGTGTAACTCTTTGTTCTGGTCAGGTAACCTCTCACATTAAAAAAAGGAGAATGTCAAATTCGTTGTAGGTCTCTGCAAGTCTCACATAGTGTATTGAATTTTGTGGGTTAAATTAATTTTCTCGGTGTTGGATAGGGTATAAAATTAAAAGGACTGTTAGAGTGGTATGTTTGATGTTAAATCGTGATCAAAACTGAACAAAAAGGTCAGTAAAATGGCTTAAAATAATTGAAAAAAGGTAAAATCACCAGGGTAAAATTGCCCATCACGGATCTCAGATTAACAATTTTACAGATCTTCATGGTCTCTTTTCTTGGATTTGTTTCCAACCTCATGGCCACCTTCGGAACCAGCGTAAAATGGGTGGTTACCCAGGCTGATGTACAAGTTACCTCCACCCCCTGAACGTTTTTTGTTTACATCCCACTACCTATGATTCCCTACAGTGATTTTCTTCATTTAGGAAGTGTTTTTAAAATAATACTGTTGTGGAAGGGGTTGGAGCCAAAATGTTGTTAACCTTAAAAAGGTGGCCTCATTAGCTAAACTATAATAAGGGACCGTTCACAAACACTTGTAAGAGGGAGCCTGATGCAAAAAAGGGGCCCTGAATAATTTTTTTAGCCCTCTGAAGAGGGTCCTTTAAAAATATCACCTTAATTTTCTCGTAGAACATGAGTTTACACTATGTTCTATGGGGTTGACGTTAATTTTTCATTGCCAAAAAGGGGGACCCTGAAAATAATGTTAGGTCCGAAAGGGGGCCCTGAATAAAATATGTGAATTTTTCTTCGGTCCCAAAAGAGATTACAATTCAGAATCCAAGTAACCTCTATCATAAAAACATCTCTGAACACTCTAACAGTAACACAGTTTTGTTCAATTTCTTTTTATAAATGCTATGCTGATTCTTGTTATTCATTAGTCTGAGAGCACTGAAAACAATAATCATAAGTTCACATTATTAATAGGGAGGGCTACCAAACTCATCCGCCAGTTGCTAGCTCCGCCCGGTTCGACCCTGTTAGGGCCTGTTTCTATTGTTCTAACAATATGGAATGCGGTTCAACCGCCACTAACTGCCGGTCAAGCGCCAGTTGTATTTTGAAGCCACCCACAAATTATTATCAGCTAACAACGCTATGCATTACAATGCACTAACATGGGCAAAAACGAAAAAACTTAAGAAGCCATGTCCAGGGGGTAAAATGCCAAAATTGAACGAAATAAAGGTCATTTTCCCACTCACACAATGTCACTACAATGATTTCCACAAGTATTAAAAAAACTTTGGTCAGAGATCACCCCCTACTCCCAATTGAGATAATTGAGCTTTATTGACTGCTTTCAGCGGTCAGTATTAAAATATGTTTGAAGAGGCCCTCAACTCGAAATCATCATCTAATGGATTTAGTTAGACGCATTTAAAACCTGGTTTCAAGGCAGTCATCTTGGAAGTCATGCCGCCTGTTTTCGTTTTCTTTTGAGATAAATTTCCTTTTATTTTTATCGTGGCTTTAGGTGTCGTTTGTTGAATATTCATTTACTGAGACTTCATATTTGGCTTGGTTACCTAGTAACAAAATGACATGTTGTCAATAAAAAGTGACTTAATATTAAAATACGTGTTACTTATGATGTTGCTAATTGTGTTGGCTAGAACGTATATTGATCAATAAACAAAACAAGCGTGAACGGAATTTTGGCTTCCGAAATTACTTACACCACAACTGTTCATAATGATATAATACTGCATAATTTTAGTGGTAGTTGGAAAGATACAGATGACCTTTTTCTAGACATTTCATTTACATTCGCTTTCATCTGAATATTGTCATTTTAAATACTTACAGTGAAAATTAAAGGTTCAATTTAATTTTCTGAAATTCAGTTTATACGTTTAAATATTATTAATCATCAGCACGAATGAATTTACATTGAGTGTTAGTGATCTCAGGCAATTGATTATCTGGTATTACTTTTCTGAAAGACAGCAAGCAACAAAATTATTAAAAATGGTATTAGCATTATTATGCCACTTTTATAGATTTTCTGATTTATATAGCAAATTAGTGACAGTGCTTTTTAAACTGCATTTCAAATGACGTGTCACATATTAGACATTATATTTACATTGGCTCTCGTTCTGTTAAAATGTGCTGTTAAAATGAGAACACGTATCACATATTAGGTATCACAATGTAAAATGTATCAGAATGACTATCGAAGTGTTTTTTCCCGATGCGAAATTGTCTGAGGAATCGGTAACTCAGTAACACAGATGCGTTCAAAACGTTATTGCTACCCAACGGTTCATCATGATAAACAACTGTAATAATTCCACTAGTAGCTGCAGTCATACCGATGCTCCTCTTCAAGATATTTCAGTCACATTTGCTTATGCTCGAACATTGGTATTTGCAGTACTGACACTGCTGGTGATCTTCACCAATGGATTCTGTCTTCTGGTATTACGAAGAATGCGATTTCTTAACGATGCTACTCGGATTTGTTTGCTATCTCTAACAATATCAGACTTTTGTGTTGGTTTATTTGGAATTTTACCTCTGACATTACTCGCGTCTTTAGAGACTCTGCGAGATCAAGATATTTTTTGTGCAGTTCATATTTACGTTTTGATAGCGTTGCAATACATAAGTTTATCGTCTGTGGTAATGATCAATGGAGAGCGCTTTATAGCATGCAGCTATCCACTGAAATACCCTATTATTGTGACAAGAAGACGTTGTCACGTGGCTGTCTTCTTTTGCTGGTTATTTTGGATAGCCTGGTGTTCCAGCGCAAGTTACGCATCCTTCAACGACAAATGTCCATTATTTGACATTCGTTTTGGTCATTGCGCCATGAAGTACTCAGATGAGATTTTAATTATTGGTGTCGTATTTAATATTGTACTTCCAATTTGTGTTGTTTTAATTAGTTGTGTGCGGTTATTGCAAATCGCCAAGAAACACCAAGAACGAATCGCGATGGAACGGGCCAGATTTGACCATGGAGAACATCAAATTCATCGAAATAACCACAAAGCACTGGTAACATTTGTTCTGGTGACCTTAAGTTTAGTATTAGGATGGACTCCATACACTGCTATTCTGTGCTATGAAAACATTACTGATAACAAACTCTCAGCCGCCGTTGTCTTGATAACACAGTGTATCTTATATTCAGTTCCTTGGCTGAATGTGGTTATCTACTACATACGAAACCAACAGTTTCGTTTAATTGCGCTGCAACTTCTGAAAGAGCGTTCTTAACTGTGTTACATAGGTATTAAGATAGAACCTACTTCCAAATCAACAATTTTGTCAAGATCTGCATACTTAAAGCGAGTTATATCAATTGGGATAAGACAACGTTGACTTTAACAGCCAGCAAAGCAAAACAAAGCAAAATTTAATTTTGTCGGACTCAATGGTAGCTTCAGAAATCCAAACAACTGGGATATTTGGAACATACTAAGGAAATTCATTTTTGACATTGATGTTTTCCAAAAGTCAGCCGACTTTGATACGCGCGCTTTTTAATTCACTGTTATGATTGCATGCACAGTGTGGCAGAATTATTGTGCAGCCACTGTGACATACCTAATAATAGGGTACTGACAAATGACAGCGTTCATACATTGAAACATAACGGTGAAACCGGAACTGATCAAATACGTCTGAATAATATGCCTTATAAGTCAGGAAAAACCAGTGTTCGAACTGGGGACTATTAAACACGTCTGTACGATTAACAGTCTGAAGCTCTAGTACCGGATGTGCATAGAACCGTAATTCATTGATCGCAATAGAAACATTGATGATTCTATCAGAAAGAACAAAACAATTGCGATTATTAGGGGTGTTGTACTTTTTATTGTACTCCCAATTTCCTTTTTTTAAAAATTGTTTGCGGTTATTGCAAATCAAAATGATCGAAATAACAACAATCTTACTTGTGACTTTAAATTGCTATACTTGCAATTAAACTTATTTTTTCTTTGTTATTTGTGCCTTTTTGTTTCATTATGTTTCTTAATAATTTCTTACTTTGTTGTTTGTTGAATTCCTTTTAATTACAACATATCATTTACAACATGTCATCATAAAAGGTAGCCTGAAAACGGCTGTTTGATGTGTAATTGGTTCTTCTGAAGTGAGTTTACTGTGCTGCTTTGCCCTCGAACTGGTTGCCGCCTTGACGAATACAGGTTTCAGCCCTGGTCCTCATCGAATCAATTGCATTGCGTACCCTCCTTGTGCGCCGTATACTTGCGAATGCAGCAGTAATACGGTTGCGAAGATGTTGGAGGCTAGCTGGTGATCCTCGCTCATAGTGAATGCGTTCCAAAGCCTAAATGCTATTATCTATCCATGCCATTAACCGTGTTTCGTTTTAATCTTTGATGTCGCCAAACCTCATCCGTGGACAGAGTGAAAAGCGGATACATTTCTTAAAGAAAGCGTATCTTCAAAAATTGTGAGCCGATTGAAATAATTGTTTTGGTTTATTAACGCTAACGACTTAAGGTTTCTTTACATACCAAAATACATTTGATCAAATTTTCAGAAATAGGAGAAAAAAGTTTTTATTGGGACACCCTGTATAATCTGTTCTCTAAAATTTTAGTTTTCTCAGCAATTTAGTTTTCTCAGTAATTAAAATTAATATCTCAAGGAGAGAAATGTTGGTTTGTTGGATATATGTTTACATTTATGTTTTTATTTGTCAAAGTTCATTTTAACGTCTAACTACCTACAGAAGAGCAGCGTACGGTGTCCACCCTCATGCTAAGGAACCAGATAATTATATTCTTATATATTTATTATTTTCTTCTTCTCACGTGGGAAGTTAAAGAGATTTGCAATTTTTTTTTCAATAACCAAAAAGTTGATATATTTATTCTAGTGGTCTAAGTTATTAAATTGGCAAGGTTTCTGCTACTCTTAGGAATATCTTCAAATGAATTATGTACAAAGCAGCCTTTGGAATTAGCGCCTTTTGGAACTAAACTAAATAAATATCATATCATTAGTTGCGGTTTCTGACAACCTACTCAAGATTATTGGAAAATCGACCCTCGTAAAATACCTGTAATCACGTTTTAAAAAACGAACTATTTGCCTCTGTTTCGAAGAGAAATCCCCAACGAAAATGAGTAAATTTTGTCAAAATAAGGTTCATCTTTCTAAAACCAACAGCGTAAACCAAAATGCGTCATTGAATATACAATCCTACTTTAAGAATGTCCATTGAGCTTACAAAAATAATTATGCTAAAATACTAATCTGTAGAGTTTTCTCCTTCATTTACACCATAAATGTTGTACTTGAGATCAATATTTCTATGCAAACTAATCCAATTTCTGGCCCAATGTTTGAACAATTGTCTCATCACTATACAGTTTCAATTTCTGAGTTACAGTGTAAAATGTGATGCGATCAAGCAAAATCAGTCGGAACTCGGCCATAATAAATTTTCAGTTTCCTACAGGATAGTAAAAAGCATTTACAAAGCTGGATTTTACAGAAAACCCCATTGAAATTGAATAACCAGTTCCAAAGATATGAGCAATTTAAGAGTTTCCAAAACAAGAGGAAACAAAAGGAAAAACTTTCTTTGTTTGGCTATATCTCAAAATCAATATTTCCGAGTTCCGACTGATTTGGCTTGATCGCATCACAAATGTGAGTGAAGGTCGTATTCATATGTAACTCAATTTGGTGCGACATAATAATAATAATAATAATAATAATAATAATAATAATAATAATAATAATAATAATAATAATAATAATAATGCACCACGAATGAGCCTGTTTCTCATTTGAACCAATTATTCAATAATCCTATTGCTGAAGAGGATAATAAGCATCTACCTATTTCTATAAAATCCTTAAATAGCTCTAGTCTTTCTTCTTCTTCTTCCGGTACTGTGCAAAACCTCAAAAGAGTATCGACGCACATTGGTTGATTTGTAAGCATACAAGCGCACAACATGCTCCACTTGAACAGCATATATGTACAGGATAAAAAGTTCGATGTGGAAGAGCGTGGAGCTGGTAGGTGCAGTGACAATTATATACAGGATTACAAACATTGTTGTGGATGCGCTAGTAGAAGGTGACGTCTCCAGCTCTGGCCTTGAAGACGTCTGTGGATGGAGCGAGTTCCATAGACGGATGGTGTCTGGAAAGCATGTGCCCTTCATCATAGTAGTTCGGGAGTTTGGTATGTGGAAGCGCCTACTGTTGCCTCTGGTAGGTGTTTCTAATGGCTTCAGCTGGGTTTGAGGGATGCCAATCAGCCCATTGGTGATTCTGTGCATCATGGTGACTTTAGACACAGCACGTCGATGTTGTAGGGAATCCCAGTTGAGCTCATCCAGCATGGCGGAGACACTGATCTCTCTCTCTCTCTACTGTAGTCATTCATGATGAAGCGAGCTGCTTGACGTTGGATGGATTCAACTTTGGTGATGTTGCGCTGAGTGTGTGGATCCCAAACACAGCTGGCATACTCTGATATCGGTCTGACAAAGGTGTTGTAACACTTGGCCTTAACCTCAAGGGGACAGTTACGCAGATTACGACACAGGAATCCAATGGCACACGAGGCTTTCTTGGTGATGTTGTCAACTTGCTTATTCCAGGACAGGTTGTTGGATACTTCAACACCAAGGTACTTAGCAGATGGAACAGCTTGGAGAGGATGGTCATTGATGTTGTATACATGCTTCACAGGATTGCGGCGTTTGGTTATGTGCAGAACCTGGCCGTTGTCATGGTGAAACTCCATCATCCAGGTCTTCTCCCACTCTTGGAGTTTGTCAAGATCTTGCTGGAGTTGTATGGCATCGTCGTCATTACTGATGGTCCGGTAAACAACACTGTCGTCTGCAAACAGCCTAACTGTTTGCTTTGGCTAAATTCTGTCCAAGTGGTGGGTTACAAAGCATTGTATTTTGTCTAGGTATGTGTATATAACTAACAATTAACAATGAGAGGACATTCTTGAACCTCATTGACTTGGGGATGATTTGAAATGACCGCTAAATATGAATGTTTGTCATTTATAACCAGCAATGTGGAAAAAGAGACATGTAGAACCGAAAAGGGTACCATTTTATTGAAGGAGCAGCGTTCAACAAACCATAACCCCGCCTCTGGATATCGTTTGAAGTCAAATGATATACCACTTGAAAACTTATGATATATATTTTCTAAACACGAAACACGAAACAGCCTTACAAGTCGTTCATTAGATTTTATTTGCCGAGATATCATATTTTGCTTGGTTTTGAGGTAACAAAAGGACCTGTTAAACCAATCAGATTTGAGTTAAAATAAATACGCGATACGTGTTACTTATCGCGGCTTTAGAATGTAGCTAATTGCGTCTGTAAAGAACAATTTTTGATATTAAAGATATACGAAGCTCTTTCGGTCTTATCACGTGCATAGCATAATTACCTATTTTCTGATTTATAAAGCAAATTAGTAATACAATGTGAATACGTGGCACGATTATCGAAGCGTAAATGGTTTACGAATCCAAACGTTCTCAACAACAGCTAACTAATACAGATGTGTTCAAAACATAAATTTCAACACAAAAAATCATCATGATAGGAAACTGCAATAATTCTGGTAGATGTAATCTTACAGAATCTCCTTTTCCAGATATTTCATTGACATTAACTTTCATTCGTACATTGGCATTTGCATTTGTCTTCTGGTATTACGAAGAATGCGATTTCTTCAAGACACTACTCGGATTTGTTTTCTATCTCTAACAATATTTTCTATCTCTAACAATATCAGACTTCCGAAATTACTTACACCACAACTGTTCATAATGATAGAATACTGCATAATTTTAGTGGTAGTTGGAAAGATACAGATGACCTTTTTCTAGACATTTCATTTACATTCGCTTTCATTCGAACATTGTCATTTTAAGATCTGCATACTTAAAGCGAGTTATATCAATTGGGATAAGACAACGTTGACTTTATTTAACAGCCAGCTAAGGTTTCAACGCAAAGCAAAACAAAGCAAAATTTAATTTTGTCGGACTCAATGGTAGCTTTAGAAAGGTTTCACATACCATAAAAATTCAAACAACTGGGATATTTGGAACATACTAAGGAAATTCATTTTTGACATTGATGTTTTCCAAAAGTCAGCCGACTTTGATGAGCGCGCTTTTTAATTCATGCTTGCATGCACAGTGTGGCAGAATTATTGTGCAGCCACTGTGACATACCTAATAATAGGGTACTGACAAATGACAGCGTTCATACATTGAAACATAACGGTGAAACCGGAACTGATCAAATACGTCTGAATAATATGCCTTATAAGTCAGGAAAAACCAGTGTTCGAACTGGGGACTAACACGTCTGTACGATTAACAGTCTGAAGCTCTAGTACCGGATGTGCATGGAACCGTAATTCATTGATCGCAATAGAAACGCTGACGATTCTATCAGAAAGAACAAAACAATTGCGATGATTAGGGGTGTTGTACTTTTTATTGTACTCCCAATTTCCTTTTTTTTAAATTGTTTGCGGTTATTGCAAATCAAAATGATCAAAATAACAACAATCTTACTTGTGACTTTAAATTGCTATACTTGCAATTAAACTTATTTTTTCTTTGTTATTTGTGCCTTTTTGTTTCATTATGTTTCTAAATAATTTCTTACTTTGTTGTTTGTTGTTTTCTTTTTAATTACAACATATCATATACAACATGTCATCATAAAAGGTAGCCTGAAAACGGCTGTTTGATGTGTCATTGGTTCGTCTGAAGTGAGTTTACTGTGTTGCTTTGCCCTCTAACTGGTTGCCGCTTTGACAAATACAGGTCTCCGCCCTGGTCCTCATCGAATCAATTGCATTGCGGACCCTTTGCAGCAGTAATACGGTTGGGAAGATGTTGGAGGCTAGCTGGTGATCCTCGCTTATAGTGAATGCGTTCCAAAGCCTACTGCTATTCTCTATTCATGCCATTAACCGTGTTTCGTTTTAATCTTTGATGTCGCCAAACCTCATCCGTAGACAGAGTGAAAAGCGGGTATATTTTTTAAAGAAGGCGTATCTTCAAAAATTGTGAGCCGATTGAAATAATTGTTTTGGTTTATTAAAGCTAACGACTTAATGTTTCTTTACATACCAAAATACATTTGATCAACTTTTCAGAAATAGGAGAAAAGAGGACGTAGTGAGGGTTATGTTTTTATTGGGACACCCTGTATAATCTGTTCTCTAAAATTTTAGTTTTCTCAGCAATTTAGTTTTCTCAGTAATTAAAATTAATATCTCAAGGAGAGAAATGTTGGTTTGTTGGATATATGTTTACATTTATGTTTTTATTTGTCAAAGTTTATTTTAACGTCTAACTACCTACAGAAGAGCAGCGTACGCCTCATGCTAAGGAACCAGATAATTATATTCTTACTAGATTTCGCGGTTCTCGGGTCGGGCGCTTCTCGTGATAGGCCATTTCTAATTACCCAAACCCGTTACAAATTTACCTGCCCTGACTTTTTAAACTACTATGAAATGCGTCTCTCAAAGCTTCTCAATGATCAAGACCCAACTTAATCACGTTTACACAACTTAATCAACTCTGTTTGTTTTATAGGTGTGATGCTCACTTTGGTAGTTCGGTAGGCCTACCCATAATCTGGAAACCCACCATTCGCCTCTTCCAAGCCCTGCCCTGTTACCACATTTAGAGAAACCGAAATTAGTATCTGGACGTGAATATAGGCCGTTACTAATGAATACAGTAATGAAATCAATCGTGAGAAACGTGAACGCAAAAACGGTTATAGGCCGTACCACAACGAATAATTTTTATGTTAACCATTCTGGAGGATTCCGGAAATGATCATGTTCTGCTGAAATAGGCCTATATGCACGTGTTTAGTGTGTGCACGTGTTCGCGGTATTGAAATAATTATGTGTTGAAAATAAGGCCTATAATTATTGGTCCGATGAGATGCACCTGTTAGTCACACTGTAATGCTTTTCCGATGCGCGCAGATTACGACGCAGGAATCCATTGGCACACGAGGCTTTCTTGGTGATGTTGTCAACTTGCTTATTCCAGGACAGGTTGTTGGATACTTCAACACCAAGGTACTTAGCAGATGGAACAGCTTGGAAAGGATGGTCATGAATGTTGTATACATGCTTCACAGGATTGCGGCGTTTGGTTATGTGCAGAACCTGGCACTTGTCAGGGTGAAACTCCATCATCCAGGTCTTCTCCCACTCTTGGAGTTTGTCAAGATCTTGCTGGGGTTGTATGGCATCGTCGTCATTACTGATGGTCCGGTAAACGACACTGTCGTCTGCAAACAGCCTAACTGTTTGCGTTGGCTAAATTCTGTCCAAGTGGTGGGTTACAAAGCATTGTATTTTGTCTAGGTATGTATATATAACTAACAATTAACAATGAGAGGACATTCTTGAACCTCATTGACTTGGGATGATTTGAAATGACCGCTAAATATGACTGTTTGTCATTTATAACCAGCAATGTGGAAAAAGAGACATATGTAGAACCGAAAAGGGTACCATTTTATTGAAGGAGCAGCGTTCAACAAACCATAACCCCGCCTCTGGATATCGTTTGAAGTCAAATGATATACCACTTGAAAACTTATGATATATATTTTCTAAACACGAAACACGAAACAGCCTTACAAGTCGTTCATTAGATATTTATTTGCCGAGATATCATATTTTGCTTGGTTTTGAGGTAACAAAAGGACCTGTTAAACCAATCAGATTTGACTTAAAATAAATACGCGATACGTGTTACTTATCGCGGCTTTAGAATGTAGCTAATTGCGTCTGTAAAGAACAATTTTTTATATTAAAGATATACGAAGCTCTTTCGGTCTTATCACGTGCATAGCATAATTACCTATTTTCTGATTTATAAAGCAAATTAGTAATACAATGTGAATACGTGGCACGATTATCGAAGCGTAAATGGTTTACGAATCCAAACTTTCTCAACAACAGCTAACTAATACAGATGTGTTCAAAACATAAATTTCAACACAAAAAATCATCATGATAGGAAACTGCAATAATTCTGGTAGATGTAATCTTACAGAATCTCCTTTTCCAGATATTTCATTTACATTTGTTTTCATTCGAACATTGGCGTTTGCAGTTCTAACACTACTAGTGATCTTCACCAATGGATTCTGTCTTCTGGTATTACGAAGAATGCGATTTCTTAACGATGCTACTCGAATTTGCTTGTTATCTTTAACCATATCAGACTTCTGTGTTGGTTTATTTGGACTTTTACCTCTGACATTCATCGCGTCTTTAGATACTCTGCGAGATCAAGATATTTTTTGTGCAGTTCATATTTACGTTTTGATAGCGTTGCAACACATAAGTTTATCGTCTGTGGTAATGATCAATGGAGAGCGCTATATAGCATGCAGCTATCCACTGAAATACCCTATTATTGTGACAAGAAGACGTTGTCATGTGGCTGTCTTCTTTTGTTGGTTAGTTTGGATAGCCTGGTGTTCCGGCGCAAGTTACGTATCCTCCAACGACAAATTACCATTATATGACATTCGTTTTGGTTATTGCGCCATGAAGTACTCAGATGAGATTTTAAGTATTGGTGTCGTATTTAATTTTGTACTTCCAATTTGTATTGTTTTAATTAGTTGTGTGCGGTTATTGCAAATCGCTAAGAAACACCAAGAACGAATCGCGATGGAACGGGCCAGATTTGACCATGGAGAACATCAAATTCATCGAAATAACCACAAAGCACTGGTAACATTTGTTCTGGTGACCTTAAGTTTAGTATTAGGGTGGACTCCATACACTGCTCTTCTTTGCTATGAAAACATTACTGATAACAAACTCTCAGCCTCCGTTGTCTTGATAACACAGTGTATCTTATATTCAGTTCCTTGGTTGAATGTGGTTATCTACTACATACGAAACCAACAGTTTCGTTTAATTGCGCTGCAACTTCTGAAAGGGCGTTCTTAACTGTGTTACATAGGTATTAAGATAGAACCTACTTCCAAATCAACAATTTTGTCAAGATCTGCATACTTAAAGCGAGTTATATCAATTGGGATAAGACAACGTTGACTTTAACAGCCAGCTAAGGTTTCAACGCAAAGCAAAACAAAGCAAAATTGAATTTTGTCGGACTCAATGGTAGCTTCAGAAAGGTTTCACATACCATAAAACTTCAAACAATTCGGATAAATGGAACATACTAAGGAAATTCATTTTTGACATTGATGTTTTCCAAAAATCAGCCGACTTTGATGCGCGCGCTTTTTAATTCACTGTTATGATTGCATGCACAGTGTGGCAGAATTATTGTGCAGCCACTGTGACATACCTAATAATAGGGTACTGACAAATGACAGCGTTCATACATTGAAACATAACGGTGAAACCGGAACTGATCAAACACGTCTGAATAATATGCCTTATAAGTCAGGAAAAACCAGTGTTCGAACTGGGGACTAACACGTCTGTACGATTAACAGTCTGAAGCTGTAGTACCGGATGTGCATGGATCGCAATAGAAACATTGATGATTCTATCAGAAAGAACAAAACAATTGCGATGAGTGGATACTTAGGGGTGTTGTACTTTTTATTGTACTCCCAATTTCTTTTTTTAATTAATTGTTTGCGGTTATTGCTAAGAAACACGAGGAACGAATCGCGGTGGAACGGGTCAGATTCAATAATGTAGGAGTAAATCAAAATTATCGAAATAACAACAAAACATTAGTAAAAATCTTAATTGTGACTTTAAATTACTCTACTTGCAATTAAACTTATTTTTCTTTGTTATTTATGCCTTTTTGTTTCATTATGTTTCTTACTACATTCTTACTTTGTTGTTTCTTGTTTTCTTTTTAATTACAACATATGATTTACAACATGTCATCATAAAAGGTAGCCTGAAAACGGCTGTTTGATGTGTCATTGGTTCTGAAGTGAGTTTACTGTGCTGCTTTGTCCTCGAACTGGTTGCCGCCTTGACGAATACAGGTTTCAGCTCTGGTCCTCATTGAATCAATTGCATTGCGTACCCTTCTTGTGCTCCGTATACTTGCGAATGCAGCAGTAATACGGTTGCGAAGATGTTGGAGGCTAGCTGGTGATCCTCGCTCATAGTGAATGCGTTCCAAAGCCTAATGCTATTATCTATTCATGCCATTAACCGTGTTTCGTTTTAATATTTGATGTCGCCAAACCTCATCCGTAGACAGAGTGAAAAGCGGGTACATTTCTTAAAGAAGGCGTATCTTCAAAAATTGTGAGCCGATTGAAATAATTGTTTTGGTTTATTAAAGCTAACGACTTAAGGTTTCTTTACATACCAAACATACCATGCATTTGATCAACTTTTCAGAAATAGGAGAAAAGAGGACGTAGTGAGGGTTACGTTTTATTGGGACACCCTGTATAATCTGTTCTCTAAAATTTTAGTTTTCTCAGCAATTTAGTTTTCTCAGTAATTAAAATTAATATCTTAAGGAGAGAAATGTTGGTTTGTTGGATATATGTTTACATTTATGTTTTTATTTTTCAAAGTTTATTTTAACGTCTAACTACCTACAGAAGAGCAGCGTACGGTGTCCACCCTCATGCTAAGGAAGCAGAAAATAATATTATATTCTTTTATATTTATTATTTTCTTCTTCTCACGTGGGAAGTTAAAGAGATTTGCAATTTTTTTCAATAACCAAAAAGTTGTTATATTTATTCTAGTGGTCCAAAGTTATTAAATTGACAAGGTTTCTGCTACTCTTAGGAATATCTTCAAATGAATTATATACAAAGCAGCTTTGGAATTAGCGCCTTTTGGAACTAAACTAAATAAATATCATATCATAAGTTTTTGACAACCTACTCAAGATTATTGGGAAATCGACCCTCGTAAAATACCTGTAATAACGTCTTAAAAACGAACTATTTGCCTCTGTTTCGAAGAGAAACCCCCAACGAAAATGAGTAAGTTTTGGCAAAATGTGACCGTACACCACGAATGAGCCGTAAATGTCCTCAATTGTATTCTGAGTTACAATGTAGGTATTTCAATTTGGTGCTACGTGTATCTCATTAAATGAGGTACACGTAGCACCAAATTGAGGTACCTATGAATACGACCTTCATGCCCATTTTACACTGTAACACAGAATACAATTGAGGACATTTACGGCTCATTCGTGGTGTACGGTCACAAATAAGGTTCATCTTTCTAAAACCAACAGCGTAAACCAAAATGCGTCATTGAATATAAACTGGCCTCAAAAAGAAACTTATAATTTTTCACAAGGTCATATCTTAAAATCCTCTCCATAAAAATGAACAAAAATTGCACACAGGATTACTTCAATACTCTACTCTAAAACACATGTCAGTAACCAAGCAGTTGTCCAACAGACACAACAGCAAAATGCACTGACATGGAACACCTTCCTGGTTTTGAGGTAACAAAAGGACCTGTTAAACCAATCAGATTTGAGTTAAAATAAATACGCGATACGTGTTACTTATCGCGGCTTTAGAATGTAGCTAATTGCGTCTGCTAGAACAATTTTTGATATTAAATATATACGAAGCTCTTTCGGTCTTATCACGTGCAGAGCATAATTACATATTTTCTGATTTATAAAGCAAATTAGTAATAAAATGTGAATACGTGGCACGATTATCGAAGCGTAAATGGTTTACGAATCCAAACTTTCTCAACAACAGCTAACTAATACAGATGTGTTTAAAACATAAATTTCAACACAAAAAATCATCATGATAGGAAACTGCAATAATTCTGGTAGATGTAATCTTACAGAATCTCCTTTTCCAGATATTTCATTTACATTAACTTTCATTCGAACATTGGCGTTTGCAGTTCTGACACTGTTAGTGATCTCCACAAATGGATTCTGTCTTCTGGTATTACGAAGAATGCGATTTCATCAAGACACTACTCGGATTTGTTTTCTATCTCTAACAATATCAGACTTCTGCTTTGGTCTATTTGGACTTTTACCGTTGTCATTGCTCTCGTCCCCAACGACTCTGCGAGATCAAGATATTTTATGTGCAGTTCATTTTCATGTTACGGCAGTTTTTCAATTCATAAGTTTATCATCCGTGGTAATGATCAATGGAGAGCGCTATATAGCATGTAGTTATCCACTAAAATACCCCGTTATTGTGACAAGTAGACGTTGGCATGTGGCAGTCTTCTTTTTCTGGGTATTTTGGATAGCTTGCGGGAGTTTAGGCAAAATTGACGCATTTGTCAAAGACAATGTACCCGTATTTGATAATCGTTTTGGTTATTGCTTTGTTAAGTTATCAAATGAGTGGTTAATAAGCGGTGTCGTACTTTTTATTGTACTCCCAATTTGTGTTGTTTTAATTAGTTGTTTGCGGTTATTTCAAATTGCTAAGAAACACCAAGAACGAATAGCGGTGGAACTGGCCAGATTCGACAACGGAGGAGAAAATCAAAATTATCGAAACAGCCACAAAGCACTGGTAACATTCTTACTGGTGACTGTAAGTCTCGTATTAGGTTGGGCACCACACATTGCTCTTCTGTGCTATGAAAATCTCACGGATTACAAACTCTCTGCCTTCGTTGTTTTGATAACGCATTGTGTCTTATATTCAGTTCCTTGGGCGAATGTGGCTATATATTACATACGAAATCAGCAGTTTCGTGTAGTTGGGTGGCAACTTATCAAAGATGCACACTGTTAAAAAAAGGGTTTTAAAATTAGTTATTTCTAAAGCAGAACATCCTGATATAAGCAAACTTATTTTGGAGCAAGCACAAATATGCTTAAAATCCATGCGAATGGCAGATGTGAAATCAATAAACATAATCTGACATTCCCGTATATTATCAAGCGATGGAATCCGTTAATGCTATATCATACGAATATGAGCAGTCGACGCTAGGAATAACTAAACACTTTTTAATATATAACACTATTACATTTACCTAATCTGATTGCCAAAATCAAACTACAAAAGTACGATCGGTTAATAATAATCAGTGTATCTAACATTTAAAATACCTTTAGATCGATAGTGTTAAATGCACCTCAATGTTATTCAAACTCTAGCGTAGAAAGCTTATTACAGTGTGAAAACGGTTTGAGGGAACAGATTACCAGCCAGAAACATGGGCAATAACAACTATAAAAGAAAGCACGTTTACTTTTAGATGGCTGCTACACCAAACATCTATGAATCAAATACTAAACACAGCCAAAAAAGAAAGTCTCCAGTAGTTCCATCCCCATTTAATCAGATTCTGATGAGTTTATGGCAAAATAATTTATATAATAATTTTCTATACACTCTCCTTCGAAGATTGATACCAAATTTAATATCAAAAGTTTAATCATCGTGAGCATAGAAACATTTGTTTGGAAATTCATGCAATCTTAAAAATGACATAGGGAATTGTATCACGTAGCAGAGCTAGCGTGAGTGCCAAGAATTACGTCGCCTGAATAGGCCGGCAGGTTAAAGGTTTGCCCATGCATTTCAAAATGCAAATCAAATACCCCGCTCTTTCAATTGTGCGCAGGCAAGTGTACAATGATTCCTGTACGGGCATGCTTCAGGCCACATAATAAGCTGATACCATGCATTGATTTTTGCGTGGTCAATTCGTAATTTGTCATTTTAAAATTGCACGAATTTCCAAACAACGGCTCCTTTGCTCATGATGATTAAACTTTTGATATCAAATTTGGTATCAATCTTCGCAGGAAAGTGTATAGAAAATTATTATATAAATTATTTTGCCATAAACTCATCCGAATCTGATTAAATGGGGATGGCACTACTGGAGACTTTCTTCACATACCACCAACAACAAAGAACTGTACGACAATGATTAGAGAGGCTGAAGATCAATTGCTTTAATTTGCTCGACACTATGACATACAAGAAACGATTCTGAAGTTCTGTTTTGGTTCTATGATAAGATTTCCAGAGGATCACGACGCATGGACTACATCGAGCAATTACTGGATGACACGGGACTTGACAACTAAGATGTATCATGGACTGCATGAAGAATAGACATTCAAGCATACCCTTATGGCACGAATGGGGAATGTCTGGCTATTAAACTCGAAATTAGCGTTTACGGACCGCATGCAAGTTTTGCTAATATTTAACACGCCAGAATATATTTATTTACATCCCATAATATTAATATTTCGTTCCTTTTAGTACTTGTTTATGATTTCTTTGTTGATGACAATAGTAGTGGAATACGTGTTGTCGATAACACGTATTCCACTACGTTTGTCATCAACAAACAAAGAAATCATAACGGTTCATCGCGACAGACAACTCTAATACTTCTAATAGTAGTTGTAATACAGATGATCTTTTTCTAGATATTCTAATTACATTCGATTTCATTCGAACATTGATATTTTCATTACTAACACTGTTAGTGATCTCCACCAATGGATTCTGTCTTGTGGTATTACGAAGAATGGGTTTTCTTAAAGACGCTAAAGATGCTCAAGGAATTCCATGTACAGATTTGCTACTACAGGTGAGACCGGGCTCCCCATGGCCGCTCCAAACCGTTGTTTGTAAATATTACCACGGAATAAGAAATACGTGGTAGTGAGGACAAACCGTAGTAGGTCCAACACATCCGTAACTGACAGTAGGGTTCTCTTTTTCAAGGTTTTATCCGCTTCCAACCAAGATTTAATCACTTCCAAAGATTTCTCAATAGGCGTGTTAGTAAACAAAGACACAACGTCATGGGAGTTAAATATCTCTCCTTCCTCAATCATGACCTCCGCCATTTCCTCCGCCAAATGCTTTGAATTATTGACGTGGTGTTCCGTGCCACCTACCAACGGGGCTAAAATATCCGCCAAGGCTCGCGAAGTCTGGTATGCAACAGTACCGGTATAACCTTATTGCCCGGTTTATGGATCTTGGGTGTGCCGTATATTCTCAGGACATTTTCCGCTGTGGGGTAGAGGAGATCATATTTGTGATCTAGTTATTGTTTCCTCTTTCTTTAGTCTGCTCAAGATTGTCACTAGTTCTCTTTTGTACTTTTGCGTGGGGTCAGATGCAAGCTGCTCGTACGTTCTTGCATCGCTCAGCATCTCTGACAATTTATCCTCATACTCCGAGACTTCCATAATGACCGTCGTTTTACCCTTGTCCGCTGGGAGTATGAGCACAGATTTGTCATTTTTAAGCTCATTAATCGCGCGTCTTTCATCCTTAGTGATATTAGACTTTGGGGGGTTAGAACTGCGCATAGCCCCGGCCATTTCGGACCTAAGTAAAGCTTCATTTTTAGGTAACTTACGGCAAGCCAACTCAGTGGCGACGATGTAGTCCTCGTAAGGTAGCTTGGTCAGAGACGGCGCAAAATTGAGACCTTTGGCTAGTACACTCTCTTGTGACTTGGTGAGGTTATGCTTGGAAAGATTAACAACCCATTTCTTTAACTGCTCGCCTCCTAACTCCACATTCTCCGGTGTATTCCTCCTTTCCTTCGTGCGATGTTGTTGTTGCAACCGATCTAACTTTCCCATGTGCCTCCATTTTGTTTTGTTGAACTCGCTTTCCGATTTCCGGGTCACGTGTTCTGTCACATGATCAGCAAGGTCGCTAGGTAACTTAGACAACAAAACCGATTCCACTCGCGATTTTTCTTCTTTCAGCGATTGCAATTTGTTGTTAATTACTCGTATCCGCTCGCGAACTAATTGTTGTTTTGCCTTTTCAACGATGTCTCTGGCTTTCACTGTGTTTATGGGGCATTTTAATTGTAGGCTCCGAGGTGTAATGCGTAAATCCTTGCATCGTAGTGTGAAAACAAGATGATTTCTATGTCTGGCGATCTTCTTGCCAACTCCTTCTACTAAATCACGTAATTTCTTGACATATTCTTGTCCATAAGTAGTCCTTAAATCACTGAATAGGTTTGTAGATATACAGATTAAATAAATTTCGTTTGCACAAAACCAGAAATTTACTCACGATTGACGGTTTCGTCTATCATGGGCGATAGACATCTTCAGAATGATGATGGTAGATCCTCACCACTTCCGGTTTGCCGGATCCCGACGATGGTGTACTTCTTAAGTCACGTCTATGATCCTCTCCTGGCTGATACACCATCTACGGTCGGGATCCGGCAAACCCATCATCATTCTGAAGATGTGCCCATGTAGACGAAACTGTCAATCGTGAGTAAATTTCTGGTTTTGTGCAAACGAAATTTATTTAATCTGTATATCTACAAACCTGATGAATCTATTCAGTGAGGAGTCTGATATTGTTGGAGAGTGCAGGCAAATCAGAGTTCTTCTTTGTTGTAGTTTTTTTTTTTTTCATTTTAGGAAAACAATGTGTTTTTTTCTTTTAACAGTGCGCATCTTTGATAAGTCGACGGGCAGTTAAGCGAAACTGTTGATTTCGTATGTAGTAAATAACCACATTCGCCCAAGGAACTGAATGTAAAATACACTGCGATATTAAGAAAACGGAGGCTGAGAATTTATAACCCGTAAAGTTTTCATAGCACAAAATAGCAATGTATGGTGTCCATCCTAATACGAGACTTAGAGTCACAAGTAAGACTGTTACCAATGCTTTGTGGTTGCTTCGATAATCTTGTTGCTCTCCTCCGTGATCGAATCTAGCCCGTTCCACCTCGATTCGTTCGCGGTGTTCCTTAACGATTTGCAATAACCGCACGCAGCTAATTAAAACAATACAAATTGGGAGTACAATGTACAGTGCGACAGCACCGACAACTAACCACCCATTTGAGATCTCAATAATGCAATGACCAAATCGAACGTCGAATACCGCGTCGTTGAGGAATACGCAAGCTAAACAGCCCGAAATTAGCGCAAATAACCAACAAGATACGATTCCTATAAGAACCCGTCTTCTTGTTATAATTATAGGGTATTTCAGTGGATATCTGCATGCTAGATAGCGCTCTCCATTGATCATTACCACCGATGATAAACTTATGCATGGTAGAAATTGCAACACAAGGGACAGAATTGTGCAGAAAATATGTTGATTTCTCAGTCGTTTCACGGAAGCAAATAATGTCAGCGGTAAAAGTCCAAATAAACCAAGACAGAGGTCTGATATTGTTAGAGACAACAAACAAATCCGAGTGGCATCTTTAAGAAATCGCATTCTTCGTAATACCAGAAGACAGAATCCATTGGTGAAGATCACTAACAGTGTCAGTACTGCAAACGCCAATGTTCGAATGATATCGAATGTACTTGAAATATCAGGAAAAAGATCATCTGTATGATTACTATTAGAACTATTACAGTTGTTTGTCATGATGAACCGTTATGATTTCTTTGTTTGTTGATGACAAACGTAGTGGAATACGTGTTATCGACAACACGTATTCCACTACTATTGTCATCAACAAAGAAATCATAAC